>NW_027479935.1:0-52565 GCF_051014685.1 Ptiloglossa arizonensis
TTATACGTTATACGTTATACGTTATACGTTATACGTTATACGTTATACGTTATACGTTATACGTTATACGTTATACGTTATACGTTATACGTTATACGTTATACGTTATCCGTTATACGTTATACGTTATACGTTATACGTTATACGTTATACGTGATACGTTATAGGTTATACGTTATACGTTATACGTTATACGTTATACGTTATACGTTATACGTTATACGTTATACGTTATACGTTATACGTAATACATTATCGTTATACGTTATACGTTATACGTTATACGTTATACGTTATACGTTATACGTTATACGTTATACGTTATACGTTATACGTTATACGTTATACGTTATGCGTTATACGTTATACGTTATACGTTATACGTTATACGTTATACGTTATACGTTATACGTTATACGTTATACGTTATACGTTATACGTTATGCGTTATACGTTATACGTTATACGTTATACGTTATGCGTTATACGTTATACGTTATACGTTATACGTTATACGTTATACGTTATACGTTATACGTTATACGTTATACGTTATAGGCTATACGTTATACGTTATACGTTATACGTTATAGGTCATACCTTATACGTTATACGTTATACGTTATACGTTATACGTTATACGTTATACGTTATACGTTATACGTTATACGTTATACGTTATGCGTTATACGTTATACGTTATACGTTATACGTTATACGTTATACGTTATACGTTATACGTTATACGTTATACGTTATACGTTATAGGCTATACGTTATACGTTATACGTTATACGTTATAGGTCATACCTTATACGTTATACGTTATACGTTATACGTTATACGTTATACGTTATACGTTATACGTTATACGTTATACGTTATACGTTATGCGTTATACGTTATACGTTATACGTTATACGTTATACTTTATACGTTATACGTTATACGTTATACGTTATACCCTGTACGCTATTCGTTATACGTTATACGTTATACGTTATACGTTATAGGTCACACCTTATACGTGATACGTCATACGTTAGACGTTATGCGTTATACGTTATACGTTATACGTTATACGTTATACGTTATACGTTATACGTTATACGTTATACGTTATACGTTATACGTTATACGTGATACGTTATAGGTTATACGTTATACGTTATACGTTATACGTTATACGTTATACGTTATACGTTATACGTTATACGTTATACGTAATACGTTATGCGTCACACGTCATACGTTATACGTTATACGTTATACGTTATACGTTATACGTTATACGTTATACGTCACACGTCATACGTTATACGTTATACGTTATACGTTATACGTTATACGTTATACGTTATACGTTGTAAGTTATACGTTATTCGTTCTACGGTCTTCGTTACACGTTATACGTTACACGGTATGCGTTATACGTTATACGTTATACGTTATAAGTTAGAAGATATGCGTTATACGTTATACGTTATACGTTATACGTTATACGTTATACGTTATACGTTATACGTTATACGTTATACGTTATACGTTATACGTTATACGTTATACGTTATACGTTATACGTTATCCGTTATACGTTATACGTTATACGTTATACGTTATACGTGATACGTTATAGGTTATACGTTATACGTTATACGTTATACGTTATACGTTATACGTTATACGTTATACGTTATACGTTATACGTTATACGTTATCGTTATACGTTATACGTTATACGTTATACGTTATACGTTATACGGTATACGTTATACGTTATACCCTATACGTTATACGTTATACGTTATACGTTATACGTTATACGTTATACGTTATACGTTATACGTTATACGTTATACGTTATACGTTATACGTTATACGTTATACGTTATAGGCTATACGTTATACGTTATACGTTATACGTTATACGTTATACGTTATACGTCACACGTCATACGTTATACGTTATACGTTATACGTTATACGTTATACGTTATACGTTATACGTTGTAAGTTATACGTTATTCGTTCTACGTTCTTCGTTACACGTTATACGTTACACGTTATGCGTTATACGTTATACGTTATACGTTATAAGTTATGCGTTATACGTTATACGTTATACGTTATACGTTATACGTTATACGTTATACGTTATACGTTATACGTTATACGTTATACGTTATACGTTATACGTTATACGTTATACGTTATACGTTATACGTTATACGTTATACGTTATAGGCTATACGTTATACGTTATACGTTATACGTTATACGTTATACGTTATACGTCACACGTCATACGTTATACGTTATACGTTATACGTTATACGTTATACGTTATACGTTATACGTTGTAAGTTATACGTTATTCGTTCTACGTTCTTCGTTACACGTTATACGTTACACGTTATGCGTTATACGTTATACGTTATACGTTATAAGTTATGCGTTATACGTTATACGTTATACGTTATACGTTATACGTTATACGTTATACGTTATACGTTATACGTTATACGTTATACGTTATACGCTATACGTTATACGTTATACGTTATACGTTATACGTTATCCGTTATACGTTATACGTTATACGTTATACGTTATACGTTATACGTGATACGTTATAGGTTATACGTTATACGTTATACGTTATACGTTATACGTTATACGTTATACGTTATACGTAATACGTTATCGTTATACGTTATACGTTATACGTTATACGTTATACGTTATACGTTATACGTTATACGTTATACGTTATACGTTATACGTTATACGTTATACGTTATGCGTTATACGTTATACGTTATACGTTATACGTTATACGTTATACGTTATACGTTATACGTTATACGTTATACGTTATACGTTATACGTTATACGTTATACGTTATACGTTATACGTTATACGTTATACGTTATACGTTACACGTTATACGTTACACGTTATACGTTATACGTTATACGTTATACGTTACACGTTATACGTTATACGTTATACGTTATACGTTATACGTTATACGATATACCCTATACGTTATACGTTATACGTTATACGTTATACGTTATACGTTATACGTTATACGTTATACGTTATACGTTATACCCTGTACGCTATTCGTTATACGTTATACGTTATACGTTATACGTTATAGGTCACACCTTATACGTGACACGTCATACGTTAGACGTTATGCGTTATACGTTATACGTTATACGTTATACGTTATACGTTATACGTTATACGTTATACGTTATACGTTATACGTTATACGTTATACGTTATACGTTATACGTGATACGTTATAGGTTATACGTTATACGTTATACGTTATACGTTATACGTTATACGTTATACGTTATACGTTATACGTTATACGTAATACGTTATGCGTCACACGTCATACGTTATACGTTATACGTTATACGTTATACGTTATACGTTATACGTTATACGTCACACGTCATACGTTATACGTTATACGTTATACGTTATACGTTATACGTTATACGTTATACGTTGTAAGTTATACGTTATTCGTTCTACGTTCTTCGTTACACGTTATACGTTACACGTTATGCGTTATACGTTATACGTTATACGTTATAAGTTATAAGTTATGCGTTATACGTTATACGTTATACGTTATACGTTATACGTTATACGTTATACGTTATACGTTATACGTTATACGTTATACGTTATACGTTATACGTTATACGTAATACGTTATACGTTATCCGTTATACGTTATACGTTATACGTTATACGTTATACGTGATACGTTATAGGTTATACGTTATACGTTATACGTTATACGTTATACGTTATACGTTATACGTTATACGTTATACGTTATACGTTATACGTTATACGTTATACGTTATACGTTATACGTTATACGTTATACGTTATACGTTATACGTTATACGTTATACGTTATACGTTATACGTTATACGTTATACGTTATACGTTATACGTTATACGTTATACGTTATACGTTATACGTTATACGTTATACGTTATACGTTATACGTTATACGTTATACGTTATACGTTATACGTTATACGTTATACGTTATACGTTATACGTTATACGTTATACGTCATACGTTATACGTTATACGTTATACGTCATACGTAATACGTTATCGTTATACGTTATACGTTATGCGTTATACGTTATACGTTATACGTTATACGTTATACGTTATACGTTATACCCTATACGTTATACGTTATACGTTATACGTTATACGTTATACGTTATACGTTATACGTTATACGTTATAGGTTATACGTTATACGTTATACGTTATACGTTATACGTTATACGTTATACGTTATACGTTATACGTTATACGTTATACGTTATACGTTATACGTTATACGATATACGTTATACGTTATACGTTATACGTTATACGTTATACGTTATACGTTATACGTTATACGTTATACGTTATACGTTATACGTTATACGTTATACGTTATACGTTATACGTTATACGTAATACGTTATCGTTATACGTTATACGTTATACGTTATACGTTATACGTTATACGTTATACGTTATACGTTATACGTTATACCCTATACGTTATACGTTATACGTTATACGTTATACGTTATACGTTATACGTTATACGTTATACGTTATAGGTTATACGTTATACGTTATACGTTATACGTTATACGTTATACGTTATACGTTATACGTTATACGTTATACGTTATACGTTATACGTTATACGTTATACGTTATACGTTATACGTTATACGTTATACGTTATACGTTATACGTTATACGTTATACGTCATACGTTATACGTTATACGTTATACGTTATACGTAATACGTTATCGTTATACGTTATACGTTATACGTTATACGTTATACGTTATACGTTATACGTTATACGTTATACGTTATACCCTATACGTTATACGTTATACGTTATACGTTATACGTTATACGTTATACGTTATACGTTATACGTTATACGTTATACGTTATACGTTATACGTTATACGTTATACTTTATACGTTATACGTTATACGTTATACGTTATACCCTGTACGCTATTCGTTATACGTTATACGTTATACGTTATACGTTATAGGTCACACCTTATACGTGACACGTCATACGTTAGACGTTATGCGTTATACGTTATACGTTATACGTTATACGTTATACGTTATACGTTATACGTTATACGTTATACGTTATACGTTATACGTTATACGTTATACGTTATACGTGATACGTTATAGGTTATACGTTATACGTTATACGTTATACGTTATACGTTATACGTTATACGTTATACGTTATACGTTATACGTTATACGTTATACGTTATACGTTATACATTATAAGTTATACGTTATACGTCATACGTTATACTTTATACGGTATACGTTATACGTTATACCCTATACGTTATACGTTATACGTTATACGTTATACGTTATACGTTATACGTTATACGTTATACTTTATACGGTATACGTTATACGTTATACCCTATACGTTATACGTTATACGTTATACGTTATACGTTATACGTTATACGTTATACGTTATACGTTATACGTTATAGGTTATACGTTATACGTTATACGTTATACGTTATACGTTATACGTTATACGTTATACGTTATACGTTATACGTTATACGTTATACGTTATACGTTATACGTTATACGTTATACGTTATACGTTATACGTTATCCGTTATACGTTATACGTTATACGTTATACGTTATACGTTATACGTGATACGTTATAGGTTATACGTTATACGTTATACGTTATACGTTATACGTTATACGTTATACGTTATACGTTATACGTTATACGTTATACGTAATACATTATCGTTATACGTTATACGTTATACGTTATACGTTATACGTTATACGTTATACGTTATACGTTATACGTTATACGTTATACGTTATACGTTATACGTTATGCGTTATACGTTATACGTTATACGTTATACGTTATACGTTATACGTTATACGTTATACGTTATACGTTATACGTTATACGTTATACGTTATACGTTATACGTTATACGTTATACGTTATACGTTATGCGTTATACGTTATACGTTATACGTTATACGTTATACGTTATACGTTATACGTTATACGTTATACGTTATACGTTATACGTTATACGTTATACGTTATACGTTATACGTTATAGGCTATACGTTATACGTTATACGTTATACGTTATAGGTCATACCTTATACGTTATACGTTATACGTTATACGTTATACGTTATACGTTATACGTTATACGTTATACGTTATACATTATACGTTATACGTTATGCGTTATACGTTATACGTTATACGTTATACGTTATACTTTATACGTTATACGTTATACGTTATACGTTATACCCTGTACGCTATTCGTTATACGTTATACGTTATACGTTATACGTTATAGGTCACACCTTATACGTGATACGTCATACGTTAGACGTTATGCGTTATACGTTATACGTTATACGTTATACGTTATACGTTATACGTTATACGTTATACGTTATACGTTATACGTTATACGTTATACGTTATACGTTATACGTTATACGTTATAGGTTATACGTTATACGTTATACGTTATACGTTATACGTTATACGTTATACGTTATACGTTATACGTTATACGTTATACGTTATACGTTATACGTTATACGTTATACGTTATACGTTATACGTTATACGTTATACGTTATACGTCATACGTTATACGTTATACGTTATACGTTATACGTAATACGTTATCGTTATACGTTATACGTTATACGTTATACGTTATACGTTATACGTTATACGTTATACGTTATACGTTATACCCTATACGTTATACGTTATACGTTATACGTTATACGTTATACGTTATACGTTATACGTTATACGTTATAGGTTATACGTTATACGTTATACGTTATACGTTATACGTTATACGTTATACGTTATACGTTATACGTTATACGTTATACGTTATACGTTATACGTTATACGATATACGTTATACGTTATACGTTATACGTTATACGTTATACGTTATACGTTATACGTTATACGTTATACGTTATACGTTATACGTTATACGTTATACGTTATACGTTATACGTTATACGTTATACGTTATACGTTATACGTTATACGTTATACTTTATACGGTATACGTTATACGTTATACCCTATACGTTATACGTTATACGTTATACGTTATACGTTATACGTTATACGTTATACGTTATACGTTATAGGTTATACGTTATACGTTATACGTTATACGTTATACGTTATACGTTATACGTTATACGTTATACGTTATACGTTATACGTTATACGTTATACGTTATACGTTATACGTTATACGTTATACGTTATACGTTATACGTTATCCGTTATACGTTATACGTTATACGTTATACGTTATACGTTATACGTGATACGTTATAGGTTATACGTTATACGTTATACGTTATACGTTATACGTTATACGTTATACGTTATACGTTATACGTTATACGTTATACGTAATACATTATCGTTATACGTTATACGTTATACGTTATACGTTATACGTTATACGTTATACGTTATACGTTATACGTTATACGTTATACGTTATACGTTATACGTTATGCGTTATACGTTATGCGTTATACGTTATACGTTATACGTTATACGTTATACGTTATACGTTATACGTTATACGTTATACGTTATACGTTATACGTTATACGTTATACGTTATACGTTATACGTTATACGTTATGCGTTATACGTTATACGTTATACGTTATACGTTATACGTTATACGTTATACGTTATACGTTATACGTTATACGTTATACGTTATACGTTATACGTTATACGTTATACGTTATAGGCTATACGTTATACGTTATACGTTATACGTTATAGGTCATACCTTATACGTTATACGTTATACGTTATACGTTATACGTTATACGTTATACGTTATACGTTATACGTTATACGTTATACGTTATGCGTTATACGTTATACGTTATACGTTATACGTTATACTTTATACGTTATACGTTATACGTTATACGTTATACCCTGTACGCTATTCGTTATACGTTATACGTTATACGTTATACGTTATAGGTCACACCTTATACGTGATACGTCATACGTTAGACGTTATGCGTTATACGTTATACGTTATACGTTATACGTTATACGTTATACGTTATACGTTATACGTTATACGTTATACGTTATACGTTATACGTGATACGTTATAGGTTATACGTTATACGTTATACGTTATACGTTATACGTTATACGTTATACGTTATACGTTATACGTTATACGTAATACGTTATGCGTCACACGTCATACGTTATACGTTATACGTTATACGTTATACGTTATACGTTATACGTTATACGTCACACGTCATACGTTATACGTTATACGTTATACGTTATACGTTATACGTTATACGTTATACGTTGTAAGTTATACGTTATTCGTTCTACGGTCTTCGTTACACGTTATACGTTACACGGTATGCGTTATACGTTATACGTTATACGTTATAAGTTAGAAGATATGCGTTATACGTTATACGTTATACGTTATACGTTATACGTTATACGTTATACGTTATACGTTATACGTTATACGTTATACGTTATACGTTATACGTTATACGTTATACGTTATACGTTATCCGTTATACGTTATACGTTATACGTTATACGTTATACGTGATACGTTATAGGTTATACGTTATACGTTATACGTTATACGTTATACGTTATACGTTATACGTTATACGTTATACGTTATACGTTATACGTTATCGTTATACGTTATACGTTATACGTTATACGTTATACGTTATACGGTATACGTTATACGTTATACCCTATACGTTATACGTTATACGTTATACGTTATACGTTATACGTTATACGTTATACGTTATACGTTATACGTTATACGTTATACGTTATACGTTATACGTTATACGTTATAGGCTATACGTTATACGTTATACGTTATACGTTATACGTTATACGTTATACGTCACACGTCATACGTTATACGTTATACGTTATACGTTATACGTTATACGTTATACGTTATACGTTGTAAGTTATACGTTATTCGTTCTACGTTCTTCGTTACACGTTATACGTTACACGTTATGCGTTATACGTTATACGTTATACGTTATAAGTTATGCGTTATACGTTATACGTTATACGTTATACGTTATACGTTATACGTTATACGTTATACGTTATACGTTATACGTTATACGTTATACGTTATACGTTATACGTTATACGTTATACGTTATACGTTATACGTTATACGTTATACGTTATAGGCTATACGTTATACGTTATACGTTATACGTTATACGTTATACGTTATACGTCACACGTCATACGTTATACGTTATACGTTATACGTTATACGTTATACGTTATACGTTATACGTTGTAAGTTATACGTTATTCGTTCTACGTTCTTCGTTACACGTTATACGTTACACGTTATGCGTTATACGTTATACGTTATACGTTATACGTTATACGTTATACGTTATACGTTATAAGTTATACGTTATACGTTATACGTTATACGTTATACGTTATACGTTATACGTTATACGTTATACGTTATACGTTATACGTTATAGGTCATACCTTATACGTGATACGTCATACGTTAGACGTTATGCGTTATACGTTATACGTTATACGTTATACGTTATACGTTATACGTTATACGTTATACGTTATACGTTATACGTTATACGTTATACGTTATACGTTATACGTTATACGTTATAGGCTATACGTTATACGTTATACGTTATAGGTCATACCTTATACGTTATACGTTATACGTTATACGTTATACGTTATACGTTATACGTTATACGTTATACGTTATACGTTATACGTTATCGTTGTACGTTATACGTTATACGTTATACGTTATACGTTATACGTTATACGTTATACGTTATACGTTATACGTTATACGTTATACGTTATACGTTATACGTTATACGTTATACGTTATACGTTATAAGTTATACGTTATACGTTATACGTTATACGTTATACGTTATACGTTGTACGTTATACGTTATACGTTATACGTTATAGGTCATACCGTATACGTTATACGTTATACGTTATACGTTATACGTTATACGTTATACGTTATACGTTATACGTTATACGTTATACGTTATACGTTATACGTTATACGTTATACGTTATACGTTATACGTTATACGTTATACTTTATACGTTATACGTTATACGTTATACGTTATACCCTGTACGCTATTCGTTATACGTTATACGTTATACGTTATACGTTATAGGTCACACCTTATACGTGATACGTCATACGTTAGACGTTATGCGTTATACGTTATACGTTATACGTTATACGTTATACGTTATACGTTATACGTTATACGTTATACGTTATACGTTATACGTTATACGTTATACGTTATACGTTATACGTTATACGTTATACGTGATACGTTATAGGTTATACGTTATACGTTATACGTTATACGTTATACGTTATACGTTATACGTTATACGTTATACGTAATACGTTATGCGTCACACGTCATACGTTATACGTTATACGTTATACGTTATACGTAATACGTTATCGTTATTCGTTATACGTTATACGTTATACGTTATACGTTATACGTTATACATTATACGTTATACGTTATACCCTATACGTTATACGTTATACGTTATACGTTATACGTTATACGTTATACGTTATACGTTATACGTTATACGTTATAGGTTATACGTTATACGTTATACGTTATACGTTATACGTTATACGTTATACGTTATACGTTATACGTTATACGTTATACGTTATACGTTATACGTTATACGATATACGTTATACGTTATACGTTATACGTTATACGTTATACGTTATACGTTATACGTTATACGTTATACGTTATACGTTATACGTTATACGTTATACGTTATACGTTATACGTTATACGTTATACGTTATACGTTATACGTTATACGTTATACGTTATACGTTATACGTTATACGTTATACGTTATACGTTATACGTTATACGTTATACGTTATACGTTATACGTTATACGTTATACGTTATACGTTATACGTTATACGTTATAGGTTATACGTTATAGGTTATACGTTATACGTTATACGTTATACGTTATACGTTATACGTTATACGTTATACGTTATACGTTATACGTTATACGTTATACGTTATACGTAATATGTAATACGTCATACGTTTTGCGTTATACGTTATACGTTATACGTTATACGTTATACGTTATACGTTATACGTTATACGTTATACGTTATACGTTATACGTTATACGTTATACGTTATACGTTATACGTTGTACGTTATAGGTTATACGATACACGTTGTACGTTATACGTTATACGTTATACGTTATACGTTATACGTTCTACGTTATACGTTATACGTTATACGTTATACGTTATACGTTATACGTTATACGTTATACGTTATACGTTATACGTTATACGTTATACGTTATACGTTATACGTTATACGTTATACGTAATACGTTATACGTTATACGTTATACGTTATACGTTATACGTTATACGTTATACGTTATACGTTATACGTTATACGTTATACGTTATACTTTATACGTTATACGTTATACGTTATACGTTATACGTTATAGGTTATACGTTATACGTGATACGTCATACGTTATACGTTATACGTTATAGGTCATACCTTATACGTGATACGTCATACGTTAGACGTTATGCGTTATACGTTATACGTTATACGTTATACGTTATACGTTATACGTTATACGTTATACGTTATACGTTATACGTTATACGTTATACGTTATACGTTATACGTTATACGTTATACGTTATAGGCTATACGTTATACGTTATACGTTATAGGTCATACCTTATACGTTATACGTTATACGTTATACGTTATACGTTATACGTTATACGTTATACGTTATACGTTATCGTTGTACGTTATACGTTATACGTTATACGTTATACGTTATACGTTATACGTTATACGTTATACGTTATACGTTATACGTTATACGTTATACGTTATACGTTATACGTTATACGTAATACGTTATGCGTCACACGTCATACGTTATACGTTATACGTTATACGTTATACGTTATACGTTATACGTTATACGTTATACGTCACACGTCATACGTTATACGTTATACGTTATACGTTATACGTTATACGTTATACGTTATACGTTATACGTTGTAAGTTATACGTTATTCGTTCTACGTTCTTCGTTACACGTTATACGTTACACGTTATGCGTTATACGTTATACGTTATACGTTATAAGTTATAAGTTATGCGTTATACGTTATACGTTATACGTTATACGTTATACGTTATACGTAATACGTTATCGTTATACGTTATACGTTATACGTTATACGTTATACGTTATACGTTATACGTTATACGTTATACGTTATACGTTATCCGTTATACGTTATACGTTATACGTTATACGTTATACGTGATACGTTATAGGTTATACGTTATACGTTATACGTTATACGTTATACGTTATACGTTATACGTTATACGTTATACGTTATACGTTATACGTTATCGTTATACGTTATACGTTATACGTTATACGTTATACGTTATACGTTATACGTTATACGTTATACGTTATACGTTATACGTTATACGTTATACGTTATACGTTATACGTTATACGTTATACGTTATACGTTATACGTTATACGTTATACGTTATACGTTATACGTTATACGTTATACGTTATACGTTATACGTTATACGTTATACGTTATACGTTATACGTTATACGTTATACGTTATAAGTTATACGTTATACGTTATACGTTATACGTTATACGTTATACGTTATACGTTATACGTTATACGTTATACGTTATACGTTATACGTTATACGTTATACGTTATACGTTATACGTTATACGTTATACGTTATACGTTATACTTTATACGTTATACGTTATACGTTATACGTTATACCCTATACGCTATTCGTTATACGTTATACGTTATACGTTATACGTTATAGGTCATACCTTATACGTGATACGTCATACGTTAGACGTTATGCGTTATACGTTATACGTTATACGTTATACGTTATACGTTATACGTTATACGTTATACGTTATACGTTATACGTTATACGTTATACGTTATACGTTATACGTTATACGTTATACGTTATACGTTATACGTTATAGGTCATACCTTATACGTGATACGTCATACGTTAGACGTTATGCGTTATACGTTATACGTTATACGTTATACGTTATACGTTATACGTTATACGTTATACGTTATACGTTATACGTTATACGTTATACGTTATACGTTATAGGCTATACGTTATACGTTATACGTTATACGTTATAGGTCATACCTTATACGTTATACGTTATACGTTATACGTTATACGTTATACGTTATACGTTATACGTTATACGTTATACGTTATACGTTATACGTTATACGTTATACGTTATACGTTATACGTTATACGTTATACGTTATACGTTATACTTTATACGTTATACGTTATACGTTATACGTTATACCCTGTACGCTATTCGTTATACGTTATACGTTATACGTTATACGTTATAGGTCACACCTTATACGTGATACGTCATACGTTAGACGTTATGCGTTATACGTTATACGTTATACGTTATACGTTATACGTTATACGTTATACGTTATACGTTATACGTTATACGTTATACGTTATACGTTATACGTTATACGTGATACGTTATAGGTTATACGTTATACGTTATACGTTATACGTTATACGTTATACGTTATACGTTATACGTTATACGTAATACGTAATACGTTATGCGTCACACGTCATACGTTATACGTTATACGTTATACGTTATACGTTATACGTTATACGTTATACGTCACACGTCATACGTTATACGTTATACGTTATACGTTATACGTTATACGTTATACGTTATACGTTGTAAGTTATACGTTATTCGTTCTACGTTCTTCGTTACACGTTATACGTTACACGTTATGCGTTATACGTTATACGTTATACGTTATAAGTTATAAGTTATGCGTTATACGTTATACGTTATACGTTATACGTTATACGTTATACGTTATACGTTATACGTTATACGTTATACGTTATACGTTATACGTTATACGTTATACGTTATACGTTATACGTTATACGTTATACGTTATACGTTATACGTTATCCGTTATACGTTATACGTTATACGTTATACGTTATACGTGATACGTTATAGGTTATACGTTATACGTTATACGTTATACGTTATACGTTATACGTTATACGTTATACGTTATACGTTATACGTTATACGTTATACGTTATCGTTATACGTTATACGTTATACGTTATACGTTATACGTTATACGTTATACGTTATACGTTATACGTTATACGTTATACGTTATACGTTATACGTTATACGTTATACGTTATACGTTATACGTTATACGTTATACGTTATACGTTATACGTTATACGTTATACGTTATAGGTCATACCTTATACGTGATACGTCATACGTTAGACGTTATGCGTTATACGTTATACGTTATACGTTATACGTTATACGTTATACGTTATACGTTATACGTTATACGTTATACGTTATACGTTATACGTTATACGTTATAGGCTATACGTTATACGTTATACGTTATACGTTATAGGTCATACCTTATACGTTATACGTTATACGTTATAGGTTATACGTTATACGTTATACGTTATACGTTATACGTTATACGTTATACGTTATACGTTATACGTTATACGTTATACTTTATACGTTATACGTTATACGTTATACGTTATACCCTGTACGCTATTCGTTATACGTTATACGTTATACGTTATACGTTATAGGTCACACCTTATACGTGATACGTCATACGTTAGACGTTATGCGTTATACGTTATACGTTATACGTTATACGTTATACGTTATACGTTATACGTTATACGTTATACGTTATACGTTATACGTTATACGTTATACGTTATACGTTATACGTGATACGTTATAGGTTATACGTTATACGTTATACGTTATACGTTATACGTTATACGTTATACGTTATACGTTATACGTAATACGTTATACGTCACACGTCATACGTTATACGTTATACGTTATACGTTATACGTTATACGTTATACGTTATACGTTGTAAGTTATACGTTATTCGTTCTACGTTCTTCGTTACACGTTATACGTTACACGTTAAGCGTTATACGTTATACGTTATACGTTATAAGTTATGCGCTATACGTTATACGTTATACGTTATACGTTATACGTTATACGTTATACGTTATACGTTATACGTTATACGTTATACGTTATACGTTATACGTTATACGTTATACGTTATACGTTATACGTTATACGTTATACGTAATACGTTATCGTTATACGTTATACGTTATACGTTACACGTTATACGTTATACGTTATACTTTATACGTTATACGTTATACGTTATACGTTATACCCTATACGCTATTCGTTATACGTTATACGTTATACGTTATACGTTATAGGTCATACCTTATACGTGATACGTCATACGTTAGACGTTATGCGTTATACGTTATACGTTATACGTTATACGTTATACGTTATACGTTATACGTTATACGTTATACGTTATAAGTTATACGTTATACGTTATACGTTATACGTTATACGTTATACGTTATACGTTATACGTTATACGTTATACGTTATAGGTCATACCTTATACGTGATACGTCATACGTTAGACGTTATGCGTTATACGTTATACGTTATACGTTATACGTTATACGTTATACGTTATACGTTATACGTTATACGTTATACGTTATACGTTATACGTTATACGTTATACGTTATACGTTATAGGCTATACGTTATACGTTATACGTTATAGGTCATACCTTATACGTTATACGTTATACGTTATACGTTATACGTTATACGTTATACGTTATACGTTATACGTTATCGTTGTACGTTATACGTTATACGTTATACGTTATACGTTATACGTTATACGTTATACGTTATACGTTATACGTTATACGTTATACGTTATACGTTATACGTTATACGTTATACGTTATACGTTATAAGTTATACGTTATACGTTATACGTTATACGTTATACGTTATACGTTATACGTTATACGTTATACGTTATACGTTATAGGTCATACCGTATACGTTATACGTTATACGTTATACGTTATACGTTATACGTTATACGTTATACGTTATACTTTATACGTTATACGTTATACGTTATACGTTATACCCTATACGCTATTCGTTATACGTTATACGTTATACGTTATACGTTATAGGTCATACCTTATACGCGATACGTCATACGTTAGACGTTATGCGTTATACGTTATACGTTATACGTTATACGTTATACGTTATACGTTATACGTTATACGTTATACGTTATACGTTATACGTTATACGTTATAGGCTATACGTTATACGTTATACGTTATACGTTATACGTTATACGTTATACGTTATACGTTATACGTTATACGTTATACGTTATACGTTACACGTTATACGTTATACGTTATACGTTATACGTTATACGTTATACGTTATACGTTATACGTTATACTTTATACGGTATACGTTATACGTTATACCCTATACGTTATACGTTATACGTTATACGTTATACGTTATACGTTATACGTTATACGTTATACGTTATACGTTATACGTTATACGTTATACGTTATACGTTATACGTTATACGTTATACGTTATACGTTATACGTTATACGTTATACGTTATACGTTATACGTTATACGTTATACGTTATACGTTATACGTTATACGTTATACGTTATACGTTATACGTTATACGTTATACGTTATACGTTATACGTTATACGTTATACGTTATACGTTATACGTTATACGTTATACGTTATACGTTATACGTTATACGTTACACGTTATACGTTACACGTTATACGTTATACGTTACACGTTATACGTTACACGTTATACGTTATACGTTATACGTTATACGATATACCCTATACGTAATACGTTATACGTTATACGTTATACGTTATACGTTATACGTTATACGTTATACGTTATACGTTATACGTGATACGTTATAGGTTATACGTTATACGTTATACGTTATACGTTATACGTTATACGTTATACGTTATACGTTATAGGCTATACGTTATACGTTATACGTTATACGTTATAGGTTATACGTTATACGTTACACGTTATACGTTATACGTTATACGTTATACGTTACACGTTATACGTTATACGTAATACGTTATACGTTATACGATATACCCTATACGTTATACGTTATACGTTATACGTTATACGTTATACGTTATACGTTATACGTTATACGTTATACGTTATACGTTATACGTTATACGTTACACGTTATACGTTATACGTTATACTTTATACGTTATACGTTATACGTTATACGTTATACCCTATACGCTATTCGTTATACGTTATACGTTATACGTTATACGTTATAGGTCATACCTTATACGTGATACGTCATACGTTAGACGTTATGCGTTATACGTTATACGTTATACGTTATACGTTATACGTTATACGTTATACGTTATACGTTATACGTTATACGTTATACGTTATACGTTATAGGCTATACGTTATACGTTATACGTTATACGTTATACGTTATACGTTATACGTTATACGTTATACGTTACACGTTATACGTTATACGTTACACGTTATACGTAATACGTTATACGTTATACGTTATACGTTATACGTTATACGTTATACGTTATACTTTATACGGTATACGTTATACGTTATACCCTATACGTTATACGTTATACGTTATACGTTATACGTTATACGTTATACGTTATACGTTATACGTTATACGTTATACGTTATACGTTATACGTTACACGTTATACGTTATACGTTATACTTTATACGTTATACGTTATACGTTATACGTTATACCCTATACGCTATTCGTTATACGTTATACGTTATACGTTATACGTTATAGGTCATACCTTATACGTGATACGTCATACGTTAGACGTTATGCGTTATACGTTATACGTTATACGTTATACGTTATACGTTATACGTTATACGTTATACGTTATACGTTATACGTTATACGTTATACGTTATAGGCTATACGTTATACGTTATACGTTATACGTTATACGTTATACGTTATACGTTATACGTTATACGTTATACGTTATACGTTATACGTTACACGTTATACGTAATACGTTATACGTTATACGTTATACGTTATACGTTATACGTTATACGTTATACTTTATACGGTATACGTTATACGTTATACCCTATACGTTACACGTTATACGTTATACGTTATACGTTATACGTTATACGTTATACGTTATACGTTATACGTTATACGTTATACGTTATACGTTATACGTTATAGGCTATACGTTATACGTTATACGTTATACGTTATACGTTATACGTTATACGTCACACGTCATACGTTATACGTTATACGTTATACGTTATACGTTATACGTTATACGTTATACGTTATACGTTGTAAGTTATACGTTATTCGTTCTACGTTCTTCGTTACACGTTATACGTTACACGTTATGCGTTACACGTTATACGTTATACGTTATAAGTTATGCGTTATACGTTATACGTTATACGTTATACGTTATACGTTATACGTTATACGTTATACGTTATACGTTATACGTTATACGTTATACGTTATACGTTATACGTTATACGTTATACGTTATACGTTATACGTTATACGTTATCCGTTATACGTTATACGTTATACGTTATACGTTATACGTGATACGTTATAGGTTATACGTTATACGTTATACGTTATACGTTATACGTTATACGTTATACGTTATACGTTATACGTTATACGTAATACGTTATCGTTATACGTTATACGTTATACGTTATACGTTATACGTTATACGTTATACGTTATACGTTATACGTTATACGTTATACGTTATACGTTATACGTTATACGTTATACGTTATACGTTATACGTTATACGTTATACGTTATACGTTATACGTTATACGTTATACGTTATACGTTATACGTTATACGTTATACGTTATACGTTATACTATATACGTTATACGTTATACGTTATACGTTATACGTTATACGTTATACGTTATACGTTATACGTTATACGTTATACGTTACACGTTACACGTTATACGTTATACGTTATACGTTATACGTTACACGTTATACGTTATACGTTATACGTTATACGTTATACGTTATACGATATACCCTATACGTTATACGTTATACGTTATACGTTATACGTTATACGTTATACGTTATACGTTATACGTTATACGTTATACGTTATACGTTATACGTTATACGTTATACCCTATACGTTATACGTTATACGTTATACGTTATACGTTATACGTTATACGTTATACGTTATACGTTATACGTTATACGTTATACGTTATACGTTATACGTTACACGTTATACGTTATACGTTATACTTTATACGTTATACGTTATACGTTATACGTTATACCCTATACGCTATTCGTTATACGTTATACGTTATACGTTATACGTTATAGGTCATACCTTATACGTGATACGTCATACGTTAGACGTTATGCGTTATACGTTATACGTTATACGTTATACGTTATACGTTATACGTTATACGTTATACGTTATACGTTATACGTTATACGTTATACGTTATAGGCTATACGTTATACGTTATACGTTATACGTTATACGTTATACGTTATACGTTATACGTTATACGTTATACGTTATACGTTATACGTTATACGTTACACGTTATACGTAATACGTTATACGTTATACGTTATACGTTATACGTTATACGTTATACGTTATACTTTATACGGTATACGTTATACGTTATACCCTATACGTTACACGTTATACGTTATACGTTATACGTTATACGTTATACGTTATACGTTATACGTTATACGTTATACGTTATACGTTATACGTTATACGTTATAGGCTATACGTTATACGTTATACGTTATACGTTATACGTTATACGTTATACGTCACACGTCATACGTTATACGTTATACGTTATACGTTATACGTTATACGTTATACGTTATACGTTGTAAGTTATACGTTATTCGTTCTACGTTCTTCGTTACACGTTATACGTTACACGTTATGCGTTACACGTTATACGTTATACGTTATAAGTTATGCGTTATACGTTATACGTTATACGTTATACGTTATACGTTATACGTTATACGTTATACGTTATACGTTATACGTTATACGTTATACGTTATACGTTATACGTTATACGTTATACGTTATACGTTATACGTTATACGTTATCCGTTATACGTTATACGTTATACGTTATACGTTATACGTGATACGTTATAGGTTATACGTTATACGTTATACGTTATACGTTATACGTTATACGTTATACGTTATACGTTATACGTTATACGTAATACGTTATCGTTATACGTTATACGTTATACGTTATACGTTATACGTTATACGTTATACGTTATACGTTATACGTTATACGTTATACGTTATACGTTATACGTTATACGTTATACGTTATACGTTATACGTTATACGTTATACGTTATACGTTATACGTTATACGTTATACGTTATACGTTATACGTTATACGTTATACGTTATACGTTATACGTTATACGTTATACGTTATACTATATACGTTATACGTTATACGTTATACGTTATACGTTATACGTTATACGTTATACGTTATACGTTATACGTTATACGTTACACGTTACACGTTATACGTTATACGTTATACGTTATACGTTACACGTTATACGTTATACGTTATACGTTATACGTTATACGTTATACGATATACCCTATACGTTATACGTTATACGTTATACGTTATACGTTATACGTTATACGTTATACGTTATACGTTATACGTTATACGTTATACGTTATACGTTATACGTTATACGTTATACGTTATACGTTATACGTTATACGTTATACGTTATACGTTACACGTTATACGTTATACGTTATACTTTATACGTTATACGTTATACGTTATACGTTATACCCTATACGCTATTCGTTATACGTTATACGTTATACGTTATACGTTATAGGTCATACCTTATACGTGATACGTCATACGTTAGACGTTATGCGTTATACGTTATACGTTATACGTTATACGTTATACGTTATACGTTATACGTTATACGTTATACGTTATACGTTATACGTTATACGTTATACGTTATACGTTATACGTTATACGTTATACGTTATACGTTATACGTTATACGTTATAGGTCATACCTTATACGTGATACGTCATACGTTAGACGTTATGCGTTATACGTTATACGTTATACGTTATACGTTATACGTTATACGTTATACGTTATACGTTATACGTTATACGTTATACGTTATACGTTATACGTTATACGTTATACGTTATACGTTATACGTTATACGTTATACGTTATACGTTATACGTTATACGTTATACGTTATACGTTATACTTTATACGTTATACGTTATACGTTATACGTTATACCCTGTACGCTATTCGTTATACGTTATACGTTATACGTTATACGTTATAGGTCACACCTTATACGTGATACGTCATACGTTAGACGTTATGCGTTATACGTTATATGTTATACGTTATACGTTATACGTTATACGTTATACGTTATACGTTATACGTTATACGTTATACGTTATACGTTATACGTTATACGTGATACGTTATAGGTTATACGTTATACGTTATACGTTATACGTTATACGTTATACGTTATACGTTATACGTTATACGTTATACGTAATACGTTATGCGTCACACGTCATACGTTATACGTTATACGTTATACGTTATACGTTATACGTTATACGTTATACGTCACACGTCATACGTTATACGTTATACGTTATACGTTATACGTTATACGTTATACGTTATACGTTATACGTTGTAAGTTAAACGTTATTCGTTCTACGTTCTTCGTTACACGTTATACGTTACACGTTATGCGTTATACGTTATACGTTATACGTTATAAGTTATAAGTTATGCGTTATACGTTATACGTTATACGTTATACGTTATACGTTATACGTTATACGTTATACGTTATACGTTATACGTTATACGTTATACGTTATACGTTATACGTTATCCGTTATACGTTATACGTTATACGTTATACGTTATACGTGATACGTTATAGGTTATACGTTATACGTTATACGTTATACGTTATACGTTATACGTTATACGTTATACGTTATACGTTATACGTTATACGTAATACGTTATCGTTATACGTTATACGTTATACGTTATACGTTATACGTTATACGTTATACGTTATACGTTATACGTTATACGTTATACGTTATACGTTATACGTTATACGTTATACGTTATACGTTATACGTTATACGTCATACGTTATACGTCATACGTTATACGTTATACGTTATACGTTATACGTTATACGTTATACGTTATACGTTATACGTTATACGTTATACGTTATACGTTATACGTTATACGTTATACGTTATACGTTATACGTTATACGTTATACGTTACACGTTATACGTTATACGTTATACGTTATACGTTACACGTTATACGTTATACGTTATACGTTATACGTTATACGATATACCCTATACGTTATACGTTATACGTTATACGTTATACGTTATACGTTATACGTTATACGTTATACGTTATACGTTATACGTTATACGTTATACGTTATACGTTATACGTTATACGTTATACGTTATACGTTATACGTTATACGTTATACGTTACACGTTATACGTTATACGTTATACTTTATACGTTATACGTTATACGTTATACGTTATACCCTATACGCTATTCGTTATACGTTATACGTTATACGTTATACGTTATAGGTCATACCTTATACGTGATACGTCATACGTTAGACGTTATGCGTTATACGTTATACGTTATACGTTATACGTTATACGTTATACGTTATACGTTATACGTTATACGTTATACGTTATACGTTATACGTTATACGTTATACGTTATACGTTATACGTTATACGTTATACGTTATACGTTATACGTTATAGGTCATACCTTATACGTGATACGTCATACGTTAGACGTTATGCGTTATACGTTATACGTTATACGTTATACGTTATACGTTATACGTTATACGTTATACGTTATACGTTATACGTTATACGTTATACGTTATACGTTATAGGCTATACGTTATACGTTATACGTTATACGTTATAGGTCATACCTTATACGTTATACGTTATACGTTATACGTTATACGTTATACGTTATACGTTATACGTTATACGTTATACGTTATACGTTATACGTTATACGTTATACGTTATACGTTATACGTTATACGTTATACGTTATACGTTATACTTTATACGTTATACGTTATACGTTATACGTTATACCCTGTACGCTATTCGTTATACGTTATACGTTATACGTTATACGTTATAGGTCACACCTTATACGTGATACGTCATACGTTAGACGTTATGCGTTATACGTTATACGTTATACGTTATACGTTATACGTTATACGTTATACGTTATACGTTATACGTTATACGTTATACGTTATACGTTATACGTTATACGTTATACGTTATACGTTATACGTGATACGTTATAGGTTATACGTTATACGTTATACGTTATACGTTATACGTTATACGTTATACGTTATACGTTATACGTAATACGTTATACGTCACACGTCATACGTTATACGTTATACGTTATACGTTATACGTTATACGTTATACGTTATACGTTATACGTTGTAAGTTATACGTTATTCGTTCTACGTTCTTCGTTACACGTTATACGTTACACGTTATGCGTTATACGTTATACGTTATACGTTATAAGTTATGCGCTATACGTTATACGTTATACGTTATACGTTATACGTTATACGTTATACGTTATACGTTATACGTTATACGTTATACGTTATACGTTATACGTTATACGTTATACGTTATACGTTATACGTTATACGTTATACGTTATACGTTATACGTTATACGTTATACGTTATACGTTATACGTTATACGTTATACGTTATACGTTATACGTTATACGTTATACGTTATACGATATACCCTATACGTTATACGTTATACGTTATACGTTATACGTTATACGTTATACGTTATACGTTATACGTTATACGTTATACGTTATACGTTATACGTTATACGTTATACGTTATACGTTATACGTTATACGTTATACGTTATACGTTATACGTTATACGTTATACGTTATACGTTATACGTTACACGTTATACGTTATACGTTATACTTTATACGTTATACGTTATACGTTATACGTTATACCCTATACGCTATTCGTTATACGTTATACTTTATACGTTATACGTTATAGGTCATACCTTATACGTGATACGTCATACGTTAGACGTTATGCGTTATACGTTATACGTTATACGTTATACGTTATACGTTATACGTTATACGTTATACGTTATACGTTATACGTTATACGTTATACGTTATACGTTATACGTTATACGTTATACGTTATACGTTATACGTTATACGTTATACGTTATACGTTATACGTTATAGGTCATACCTTATACGTGATACGTCATACGTTAGACGTTATGCGTTATACGTTATACGTTATACGTTATACGTTATACGTTATACGTTATACGTTATACGTTATACGTTATACGTTATACGTTATGCGTTATACGTTATAGGCTATACGTTATACGTTATACGTTATACGTTATAGGTCATACCTTATACGTTATACGTTATACGTTATACGTTATACGTTATACGTTATACGTTATACGTTATACGTTATACGTTATACGTTATACGTTATACGTTATACGTTATACGTTATACGTTATACGTTATACTTTATACGTTATACGTTATACGTTATACGTTATACCCTGTACGCTATTCGTTATACATTATACGTTATACGTTATACGTTATAGGTCACACCTTATACGTGATACGTCATACGTTAGACGTTATGCGTTATACGTTATACGTTATACGTTATACGTTATACGTTATACGTTATACGTTATACGTTATACGTTATACGTTATACGTTATACGTTATACGTGATACGTTATAGGTTATACGTTATACGTTATACGTTATACGTTATACGTTATACGTTATACGTTATACGTTATACGTAATACGTTATACGTCACACGTCATACGTTATACGTTATACGTTATACGTTATACGTTATACGTTATACGTTATACGTTGTAAGTTATACGTTATTCGTTCTACGTTCTTCGTTACACGTTATACGTTACACGTTATGCGTTATACGTTATACGTTATACGTTATAAGTTATGCGCTATACGTTATACGTTATACGTTATACGTTATACGTTATACGTTATACGTTATACGTTATACGTTATACGTTATACGTTATACGTTATACGTTATACGTTATACGTTATACGTTATACGTTATACGTTATACGTTATACGTTATACGTTATACGTTATACGTTATACGTTATACGTAATACGTTATCGTTATACGTTATACGTTATACGTTATACGTTATACGTTATACGTTATACGTTATACGTTATACGTTATACGTTATACGTTATACGTTATACGTTATACGTTATACGTTATACGTTATACGTTATACGTTATACGTTATACGTTATACGTTATACGTTATACGTTATACGTTATACGTTATACGTTATACGTTATACGTTATACGTTATACGTTATACGTTATACGTTATACGTTATACGTTATACGTTATACGTTATACGTTATACGTTACACGTTATACGTTATACGTTATACGTTATACGTTATACGTTACACGTTATACGTTATACGTAATACGTTATACGTTATACGATATACCCTATACGTTATACGTTATACGTTATACGTTATACGTTATACGTTATACGTTATACGTTATACGTTATACGTTATACGTTATACGTTATACGTTATACGTTATACGTTATACGTTATACGTTATACGTTATACGTTATACGTTATACGTTATACGTTATACGTTATACGTTATACGTTACACGTTATACGTTATACGTTATACTTTATACGTTATACGTTATACGTTATACGTTATACCCTATACGCTATTCGTTATACGTTATACGTTATACGTTATACGTTATAGGTCATACCTTATACGTGATACGTCATACGTTAGACGTTATGCGTTATACGTTATACGTTATACGTTAGACGTTATACGTTATACGTTATACGTTATACGTTATACGTTATACGTTATACGTTATACGTTATACGTTATACGTTATACGTTATACGTTATACGTTATACGTTATACGTTATACGTTATACGTTATACGTTATACGTTATAGGTCATACCTTATACGTGATACGTCATACGTTAGACGTTATGCGTTATACGTTATACGTTATACGTTATACGTTATACGTTATACGTTATACGTTATACGTTATACGTTATACGTTATACGTTATACGTTATACGTTATACGTTATACGTTATAGGCTATACGTTATACGTTATACGTTATACGTTATACGTTATACGTTATACGTTATACGTTATACGTAATACGTTATCGTTATACGTTATACGTTATACGTTATACGTTATACGTTATACGTTATACGTTATACGTTATACGTTATACGTTATACGTTATACGTTATACGTTATACGTTATACGTTATACGTTATACGTTATACGTTATACGTTATACGTTATACGTTATACGTTATACGTTATACGTTATACGTTATACGTTACACGTTATACGTTATACGTTATACGTTATACGTTACACGTTATACGTTATACGTTATACCCTATACGCTATTCGTTATACGTTATACGTTATACGTTATACGTTATAGGTCATACCTTATACGTTATACGTTATACGTTATACGTTATACGTTATACGTTATACGTTATACGTTATACGTTATACGTTATACGTTATACGTTATACGTTATACGTTATACGTTACACGTTATACGGTATACGTTATGCGTTATTCGCTATACGTTATGCGTTATACGATATACGTTATGCGTTATAGGATATATGTTATACGTTTTACGTTATTCGTTATACGTTATACGTTATACGTTACACGTTATACGTTGTACGTAATACGTTATACGTTATACGATATACCCTATACGTTATACGTTATACGTTATACGTTATACGTTATACGTTATACGTTATACGTTATACGTTATACGTTATACGTTATAGGTTATACGTTATACCCTATACGCTATTCGTTATACGTTATACGTTATACGTTATACGTTATAGGTCATACCTTATACGTGATACGTCATACGTTAGACGTTATGCGTTATACGTTATACGTTATACGTTATACGTTATACGTTATACGTTATACGTTATACGTTATACGTTATACGTTATACGTTATACGTTATACGTTATACGTTATACGTTATACGTTATACGTTATACGTTATACGTTATACGTTATAGGTCATACCTTATACGTGATACGTCATACGTTATACGTTATACGATATACCCTATACGTTATACGTTATACGTTATACGTTATACGTTATACGTTATACGTTATACGTTATACGTTATACGTTATACGTTATACGTTATACGTTATACGTTATACGTTATACGTTATACGTTATAGGTTATACGTTATACCCTATACGCTATTCGTTATACGTTATACGTTATACGTTATACGTTATAGGTCATACCTTATACGTGATACGTCATACGTTAGACGTTATGCGTTATACGTTATACGTTATACGTTATACGTTATACGTTATACGTTATACGTTATACGTTATACGTTATACGTTATACGTTATACGTTATACGTTATACGTTATACGTTATACGTTATACGTTATACGTTATACGTTATACGTTATAGGTCATACCTTATACGTGATACGTCATACGTTAGACGTTATGCGTTATACGTTATACGTTATACGTTATACGTTATACGTTATACGTTATACGTTATACGTTATACGTTATACGTTATACGTTATACGTTATACGTTATAGGCTATACGTTATACGTTATACGTTATACGTTATAGGTCATACCTTATACGTTATACGTTATACGTTATACGTTATACGTTATACGTTATACGTTATACGTTATACGTTATACGTTATACGTTATACGTTATACGTTATACGTTATACGTTATACGTTATACGTTATACGTTACACGTTATACGTTATACGTTATACGTTATACGTTATACGTTACACGTTATACGTTATACGTAATACGTTATACGTTATACGATATACCCTATACGTTATACGTTATACGTTATACGTTATACGTTATACGTTATACGTTATACGTTATACGTTATACGTTATACGTTATACGTTATACGTTATACGTTATACGTTATACGTTATACGTTATACGTTATACGTTATACGTTATACGTTATACGTTATACGTTATACGTTACACGTTATACGTTATACGTTATACTTTATACGTTATACGTTATACGTTATACGTTATACCCTATACGCTATTCGTTATACGTTATACGTTATACGTTATACGTTATAGGTCATACCTTATACGTGATACGTCATACGTTAGACGTTATGCGTTATACGTTATACGTTATACGTTAGACGTTATACGTTATACGTTATACGTTATACGTTATACGTTATACGTTATACGTTATACGTTATACGTTATACGTTATACGTTATACGTTATACGTTATACGTTATACGTTATACGTTATACGTTATACGTTATAGGTCATACCTTATACGTGATACGTCATACGTTAGACGTTATGCGTTATACGTTATACGTTATACGTTATACGTTATACGTTATACGTTATACGTTATACGTTATACGTTATACGTTATACGTTATACGTTATACGTTATACGTTATACGTTATAGGCTATACGTTATACGTTATACGTTATACGTTATACGTTATACGTTATACGTTATACGTTATACGTAATACGTTATCGTTATACGTTATACGTTATACGTTATACGTTATACGTTATACGTTATACGTTATACGTTATACGTTATACGTTATACGTTATACGTTATACGTTATACGTTATACGTTATACGTTATACGTTATACGTTATACGTTATACGTTATACGTTATACGTTATACGTTATACGTTATACGTTATACGTTATACGTTACACGTTATACGTTATACGTTATACTTTATACGTTATACGTTATACGTTATACGTTATACCCTATACGCTATTCGTTATACGTTATACGTTATACGTTATACGTTATAGGTCATACCTTATACGTGATACGTCATACGTTAGACGTTATGCGTTATACGTTATACGTTATACGTTAGACGTTATACGTTATACGTTATACGTTATACGTTATACGTTATACGTTATACGTTATACGTTATACGTTATACGTTATACGTTATACGTTATACGTTATACGTTATACGTTATACGTTATACGTTATACGTTATACGTTATACGTTACACGTTATACGTTATACGTTATACGTTATACGTTATACGATATACCCTATACGTTATACGTTATACGTTATACGTTATACGTTATACGTTATTCGTTATACGTTATACGTTATACGTTATACGTTATACGTTATACGTTATACGTTATACGTTATACGTTATACGTTATACGTTATACGTTATACGTTATACGTTATACGTTATACGTTATACGTTATACGTTATACGTTATACGTTATACGTTATACGTTATACGTTATACGTTATACGTTATACGTTATACGTTATACGTTATACGTTATACGTTATACGTTATACGTTATAAGTTATACGTTATACGTTACACGTTATACGTTATACGTTATACGTTATACGTTACACGTTATACGTTATACGTTATACGTTATACGTTATACGATATACCCTATACGTTATACGTTATACGTTATACGTTATACGTTATACGTTATACGTTATACGTTATACGTTATACGTTATGCGTTATACGTTATACGTTATACGTTATACGTTATACGTTATACGTTATACGTTATACGTTATACGTTATACGTTATACGTTATACGTTATACGTTATACGTTATACGTTATACGTTACACGTTATACGTTATACGTTATACTTTATACGTTATACGTTATACGTTATACGTTATACGTTATACGTTATACGTTATACGTTATACGTTATACGTTATACGTTATACGTTATACGTTATACGTTATACGTTATACGTTACACGTTATACGGTATACGTTATGCGTTATTCGCTATACGTTATGCGTTATACGATATACGTTATGCGTTATAGGATATATGTTATACGTTTTACGTTATTCGTTATACGTTCTTCGTTACACGTTATACGTTATACGTTATACGTTATACGTTATACGTTATACGTTATACGTTATACGCTATACGTTATACGTTATACGTTAATCGTTATACGTTATACGTTATACGTTATACGTTATACGTTATACGTAATATGTAATACGTCATACGTTTTACGTTATTCGTTATACGTTCTTCGTTACACGTTATACGTTATACGTTATACGTTATACGTTATACGTTATACGTTATACGTAATATGCAATACGTCATACGTTTTACGTTATACGTTATACGTTATACGTTATACGTTATACGTTATACGTTATACGTTATACGTTATACGTTATACGCTATACGTTATACGTTATACGTTATACGTCATACGTTATACGTTATACGCCATACGTTATACGTTATACGTTATACGTTATACGTTATACGTCATACGTTTTACGTTATACGTTATACGTTATACGTTATACGTTATACGTTATACGTTATACGTCATACGTTATACGTTATAGGTTATACGATACACGTTATACGTTATACGTTATACGTTATACTTTATACGTTATACGTTATACGTTATACGTTATACGTTATACGTTATACGCTATACGTTATACGTTATACGTTATACGTTATACGTTATACGTAATATGTAATACGTCATACGTCATACGTTTTACGTTATACGTTATACGTTATACGTTATACGTTATACGTTACACGTTATACGTTATACGTTATACCCTATACGCTATTCGTTATACGTTATACGTTATACGTTATACGTTATACGTTATACGTTATACGTTATACGTTATACGTTATACGTTATACGTTATACGTTATACGTTATACGTAATATGTAATACGTCATACGTCATACGTTTTACGTTATACGTTATACGTTATACGTTATACGTTATACGTTACACGTTATACGTTACACGTTATACTTTATACGTTATACGTTATACGTTATACGCTATACGTTATACGTTATACGTTATACGTTATACGTTATACGTTATACGTTATACGTTATACGTTATACGTTATACGTTATACGTTATACGTTATACGTTATACTTTATACGTTATACGTTATACGTTATACGTTATACGTTATACGTTATACGTTATACGATATACGTTATGCGTTATACGTTCTTCGTTACACGTTATACGTTATACGTTATACGTTATACGTTATACGTTATACGTTATACGTTATACGTTACACGTTATACGTTATACGTTATACTTTATACGTTATACGTTATACGTTATACGTTATACCCTATACGCTATTCGTTATACGTTATACGTTATACGTTATACGTTATAGGTCATACCTTATACGTGATACGTCATACGTTAGACGTTATGCGTTATACGTTATACGTTATACGTTATACGTTATACGTTATACGTTATACGTTATACGTTATACGTTATACGTTATACGTTATACGTTATACGTTATACGTTATACGTTATACGTTATACGTTATACGTTATACGTTATACGTTATACGTTATACGTTATACGTTATACGTTATACGTTATACGTTATACGTTATACGTTATACGTTATACGTTATACGTTATACGTTATACGTTACACGTTATACGTTATACGTTATACTTTATACGTTATACGTTATACGTTACACGTTATACCCTATACGCTATTCGTTATACGTTATACGTTATACGTTATACGTTATAGGTCATACCTTATACGTGATACGTCATACGTTAGACGTTATGCGTTATACGTTATACGTTATACGTTATACGTTATACGTTATACGTTATACGTTATACGTTATACGTTATACGTTATACGTTATACGTTATACGTTATACGTTATACGTTATACGTTATACGTTATACGTTATACGTTATACGTTATACGTTATACGTTATACGTTATACGTTATACGTTATACGTTATACTTTATACGTTATACGTTATACGTTATACGTTATACGTTATACGTTATACGTTATACGTTATACGTTATACGTTATACGTTATACGTTATACGTTATACGTTATACGTTATACGTTATACGTTATACGTTATACGTTACACGTTATACGGTATACGTTATGCGTTATTCGCTATACGTTATGCGTTATACGATATACGTTATGCGTTATAGGATATATGTTATACGTTTTACTTTATTCGTTATACGTTCTTCGTTACACGTTATACGTTATACGTTATACGTTATACGTTATACGTTATACGTTATACGTTATACGTTATACGTTATACGTTATACGTTATACGTTATACGTTATACGTTATACGTTATACGTTATACGTTATACGTTATACGTTATACGTTATACGTTATACGTTATACGTAATATGTAATACGTCATACGTTTTACGTTATACGTTATACGTTATACGTTATACGTTATACGTTATACGTTATACGTTATACGTTATACGTTATACGCTATACGTTATACGTTATACGTTATACGTTATACGTTATACGTTATACGTCATACGTTATACGTTATACGCCATACGTTATACGTTATACGTTATACGTTATACGTTATACGTCATACGTTTTACGTTATACGTTATACGTTATACGTTATACGTTATACGTTATACGTTATACGTCATACGTTATACGTTATAGGTTATACGATACACGTTATACGTTATACGTTATACGTTATACTTTATACGTTATACGTTATACGTTATACGTTATACGTTATACGTTATACGCTATACGTTATACGTTATACGTTATACGTTATACGTTATACGTAATATGTAATACGTCATACGTCATACGTTTTACGTTATACGTTATACGTTATACGTTATACGTTATACGTTATACGTTATACGTTATACGTCAAACGTTATACGTTATACGTCATACGTTATACGTTATACGCCATACGTTATACGTTATACGTTATACGTTATACGTTATACGTCATACGCTTTACGTTATACGTTATACGTTATACGTTATACGTTATACGTTATACGTTATACGTCATACGTTATACGTTATAGGTTATACGATACACGTTATACGTTATACGTTATACGTTATACTTTATACGTTATACGTTATACGTTATACGTTATACGTTATACGTTATACGTTATACGCTATACGTTATACGTTATACGTTATACGTTATACGTTATACGTAATATGTAATACGTCATACGTCATACGTTTTACGTTATACGTTATACGTTATACGTTATACGTTATACGTTATACGTTATACGTTATACGTTATACGTTATACGTTATACGTTATACGTTATACGTTATACGTTATACGTTATACGTTATACGTTATACGTTATACGTTATACGTTATACGTTATACGTTACACGTTATACGGTATACGTTATGCGTTATTCGCTATACGTTATGCGTTATACGATATACGTTATGCGTTATAGGATATATGTTATACGTTTTACTTTATTCGTTATACGTTCTTCGTTACACGTTATACGTTATACGTTATACGTTATACGTTATACGTTATACGTTATACGTTATACGTTATACGTTATACGTTATACGTTATACGTTATACGTTATACGTTATACGTTATACGTTATACGTTATACGTTATACGTTATACGTTATACGTTATACGTTATACGTAATATGTAATACGTCATACGTTTTACGTTATACGTTATACGTTATACGTTATACGTTATACGTTATACGTTATACGTTATACGTTATACGTTATACGCTATACGTTATACGTTATACGTTATACGTTATACGTTATACGTTATACGTCATACGTTATACGTTATACGCCATACGTTATACGTTATACGTTATACGTTATACGTTTTACGTTATACGTTATACGTTATACGTTATACGTTATACGTTATACGTTATACGTCATACGTTATACGTTATAGGTTATACGATACACGTTATACGTTATACGTTATACGTTATACTTTATACGTTATACGTTATACGTTATACGTTATACGTTATACGTTATACGCTATACGTTATACGTTATACGTTATACGTTATACGTTATACGTAATATGTAATACGTCATACGTCATACGTTTTACGTTATACGTTATACGTTATACGTTATACGTTATACGTTATACGTTATACGTTATACGTCAAACGTTATACGTTATACGTCATACGTTATACGTTATACGCCATACGTTATACGTTATACGTTATACGTTATACGTTATACGTCATACGCTTTACGTTATACGTTATACGTTATACGTTATACGTTATACGTTATACGTTATACGTCATACGTTATACGTTATAGGTTATACGATACACGTTATACGTTATACGTTATACGTTATACTTTATACGTTATACGTTATACGTTATACGTTATACGTTATACGTTATACGCTATACGTTATACGTTATACGTTATACGTTATACGTTATACGTAATATGTAATACGTCATACGTCATACGTTTTACGTTATACGTTATACGTTATACGTTATACGTTATACGTTATACGTTATACGTTATACGTTATACGTTATACGTTATACGTTATACGTTATACGTTATACGTTATACGTTATACGTTATACGTTATACGTTATACGTTATACGTTATACGTTATACGTTATACGTTATACGATATACCCTATACGTTATACGTTATACGTTATACGTTATACGTTATACGTTATACGTTATACGTTATACGTTATACGTTATACGTTATACGTTATACGTTATACGTTATACGTTATACGTTATACGTTATACGTTATACGTTATACGTTATACGTTATACGTTATACGTTACACGTTATACGTTATACGTTATACTTTATACGTTATACGTTATACGTTATACGTTATACGTTATACGTTATACGTTATACGTTATACGTTATACGTTATACGTTATACGTTATACGTTATACGTTATACGTTATACGTTATACGTTATACGTTATACGTTACACGTTATACGGTATACGTTATGCGTTATTCGCTATACGTTATGCGTTATACGATATACGTTATGCGTTATAGGATATATGTTATACGTTTTACGTTATTCGTTATACGTTCTTCGTTACACGTTATACGTTATACGTTATACGTTATACGTTATACGTTATACGTTATACGTTATACGCTATACGTTATACGTTATACGTTATACGTTATACGTTATACGTTATACGTTATACGTTATACGTTATACGTTATACGTAATATGTAATACGTAATACGTTTTACGTTATACGTTATACGTTATGCGTTATACGTTATACGTTATACGTTATACGTTATACGTTATACGTTATAAGTTATACGCTATACGTTATACGTTATACGTTATACGTCATACGTTATACGTTATACGCCATACGTTATACGTTATACGTTATACGTTATACGTTATACGTCATACGCTTTACGTTATACGTTATACGTTATACGTTATACGTTATACGTTATACGTTATACGTTATACGTCATACGTTATACGTTATAGGTTATACGATACACGTTATACGTTATACGTTATACGTTATACTTTATACGTTATACGTTATACGTTATACGTTATACGTTATACGTTATACGCTATACGTTATACGTTATACGTTATACGTTATACGTTATACGTAATATGTAATACGTCATACGTCATACGTTTTACGTTATACGTTATACGTTATACGTTATACGTTATACGTTATACGTTATACGTCAAACGTTATACGTTATAGGTTATACGATACACGTTATACGTTATACGTTATACGTTATACGTTATACGTTATACGTTATACGTTACACGTTATACGTTATACGTTATACGTTATACGTTATACGATATACCCTATACGTTATACGTTTTACGTTATACGTTATACGTTATACGTTATACGTTATACGTTATACGTTATACGTTATACGTTATACGTTATACGTTATACGTTATACGTTATACGTTATACGTTATACGTTATACGTTATACGTTATACGTTATACGTTATACGTTATACGTTATACGTTATACGTCATACGTTATACGTTATACGTTATACGTTATACGTTATACGTTATACGTTATACGTTATACGTTATACGTTACACGTTATACGTTATACGTTATACGTTATACGTTACACGTTATACGTTATACGTTATACGTTATACGTTATACGATATACCCCATACGTTATACGTTATACGTTATACGTTATACGTTATACGTTATACGTTATACGTTATACGTTATACGTTATACGTTATACGTTATACGTTATACGTTATACGTTATACGTTATACGTTATACGTTATACGTTACACGTTATACGTTATACGTTATACTTTATACGTTATACGTTATACGTTATACGTTATACCCTATACGCTATTCGTTATACGTTATACGTTATACGTTATACGTTATAGGTCATACCTTATACGTGATACGTCATACGTTAGACGTTATGCGTTATACGTTATACGTTATACGTTATACGTTATACGTTATACGTTATACGTTATACGTTATACGTTATACGTTATACGTTATACGTTATACGTTATACGTTATACGTTATACGTTATACGTTATACGTTATACGTTATACGTTATACGTTATACGTTATACGTTATACGTTATACGTTATAGGTCATACCTTATACGTGATACGTCATACGTTAGACGTTATGCGTTATACGTTATACGTTATACGTTATACGTTATACGTTATACGTTATACGTTATACGTTATACGTTATACGTTATACGTTATACGTTATACGTTATACGTTATACGTTATACGTTATAGGCTATACGTTATACGTTATACGTTATACGTTATAGGTCATACCTTATACGTTATACGTTATACGTTATACGTTATACGTTATACGTTATACGTTATACGTTATACGTTATACGTTATACGTTATACGTTATACGTTATACGTTATACGTTATACGTTATACGTTATACTTTATACGTTATACGTTATACGTTATACCCTGTACGCTATTCGTTATACGTTATACGTTATACGTTATACGTTATAGGTCACACCTTATACGTGATACGTCATACGTTAGACGTTATGCGTTATACGTTATACGTTATACGTTATACGTTATACGTTATTCGTTATACGTTATAGGTTATACGTTATACGTTATACGTTATACGTTATGCGTTATACGTTATACGTGATACGTTATAGGTTATACGTTATACGTTATACGTTATACGTTATACGTTATACGTTATACGTTATACGTTATACGTAATACGTTATACGTCACACGTCATACGTTATACGTTATACGTTATACGTTATACGTTATACGTTATACGTTATACGTTATACGTTATACGTTGTAAGTTATACGTTATTCGTTCTACGTTCTTCGTTACACGTTATACGTTACACGTTATGCGTTATACGTTATACGTTATACGTTATAAGTTATGCGCTATACGTTATACGTTATACGTTATACGTTATACGTTATACGTTATACGTTATACGTTATACGTTATACGTTATACGTTATACGTTATACGTTATACGTTATACGTTATACGTTATACGTTATATGTTATACGTTATACGTTATACGTTATCGTTATACGTTATACGTTATACGTTATACGTTATACGTTATACGTTATACGTTATACGTTATACGTTATACGTTATACGTTATACGTTATACGTTATACGTTATACGTTATGCGTTATACGTTATACGTTATACGTTATACGTTATACGTTATACGTTATACGTTATACGTTATACGTTATACGTTATACGTTATACGTTATACGTTATACGTTATACGTTATACGTTATACGTTATACGTAATACGTTATCGTTATACGTTATACGTTATACGTTATACGTTATACGTTATACGTTATACGTTATACGTTATACGTTATACGTTATACGTTATACGTTATACGTTATACGTTATACGTTATGCGTTATACGTTATACGTTATACGTTATACGTTATACGTTATACGTTATACGTTATACGTTATACGTTATACGTTACACGTTATACGTTATACGTTATACGTTATACGTTATACGTTACACGTTATACGTTATACGTAATACGTTATACGTTATACGATATACCCTATACGTTATACGTTATACGTTATACGTTATACGTTATACGTTATACGTTATACGTTATACGTTATACGTTATACGTTATACGTTATACGTTATACGTTATGCGTTATACGTTATACGTTATACGTTATTCGTTATACGTTATAGGTTATACGTTATACGTTATACGTTATACGTTATGCGTTATACGTTATACGTGATACGTTATAGGTTATACGTTATACGTTATACGTTATACGTTATACGTTATACGTTATACGTTATACGTTATACGTAATACGTTATACGTCACACGTCATACGTTATACGTTATACGTTATACGTTATACGTTATACGTTATACGTTATACGTTGTAAGTTATACGTTATTCGTTCTACGTTCTTCGTTACACGTTATACGTTACACGTTATGCGTTATACGTTATACGTTATACGTTATAAGTTATGCGCTATACGTTATACGTTATACGTTATACGTTATACGTTATACGTTATACGTTATACGTTATACGTTATACGTTATACGTTATACGTTATACGTTATACGTTATACGTTATACGTTATACGTTATACGTTATACGTTATACGTAATACGTTATCGTTATACGTTATACGTTATACGTTATACGTTATACGTTATACGTTATACGTTATACGTTATACGTTATACGTTATACGTTATACGTTATACGTTATACGTTATACGTTATGCGTTATACGTTATACGTTATACGTTATACGTTATACGTTATACGTTATACGTTATACGTTATACGTTATACGTTACACGTTACACGTTATACGTTATACGTTATACGTTATACGTTATACGTTACACGTTATACGTTATACGTAATACGTTATACGTTATACGATATACCCTATACGTTATACGTTATACGTTATACGTTATACGTTATACGTTATACGTTATTCGTTATACGTTATACGTTATACGTTATACGTTATACGTTATACGTTATGCGTTATACGTTATACGTTATACGTTATACGTTATACGTTATACGTTATACGTTATACGTTATACGTTATACGTTACACGTTATACGTTATACGTTATACTTTATACGTTATACGTTATACGTTATACGTTATACCCTATACGCTATTCGTTATACGTTATACGTTATACGTTATACGTTATAGGTCATACCTTATACGTGATACGTCATACGTTAGACGTTATGCGTTATACGTTATACGTTATACGTTATACGTTATACGTTATACGTTATACGTTATAGGATATATGTTATACGTTTTACGTTATTCGTTATACGTTCTTCGTTACACGTTATACGTTATACGTTATACGTTATACGTTATACGTTATACGTTCTTCGTTACACGTTATACGTTATACGTTATACGTTATACGTTATACGTTATACGTTATACGTTATACGTTATACGTTATACGTTATACGTTATACGTTATACGTTATACGTTATACGTTATACGTTATACGTTATACGTTATACGTTATACGTTATACGTTATACGTTATACGTTATGCGTTATAGGATATATGTTATACGTTTTACGTTATTCGTTATACGTTCTTCGTTACACGTTATACGTTATACGTTATACGTTATACGTTATACGTTATACGTTATACGTTATACGTTATACGTTATACGTTATACGTTATACGTTATACGTTATACGTTATACCCTATACGTTATACGTTATACGTTATACGTTATACGTTATACGTTATACGTTATACGTTATACGTTATACGTTATACGTTATACGTTATACGTTATACGTTATACGTTATACGTTATACGTTATACGTTATACGTTATACGTTATACGTTATACGTTATACGTTATACGTTATACGTTATACGTTATACGTTATACTTTATACGTTATACGTTATACGTTATACGTTATACCCTAAACGCTATTCGTTATACGTTATACGTTATACGTTATACGTTATAGGTCATACCTTATACGTGATACGTCATACGTTAGACGTTATGCGTTATACGTTATACGTTATACGTTATACGTTATACGTTATACGTTATACGTTATACGTTATACGTTATACGTTATACGTTATACGTTATACGTTATACGTTATACGTTATACGTTATACGTTATACGTTATACGTTATACGTTATACGTTATACGTTATACGTTATACGTTATACGTTATACGTTACACGTTATACGGTATACGTTATGCGTTATTCGCTATACGTTATGCGTTATACGATATACGTTATGCGTTATAGGATATATGTTATACGTTTTACGTTATTCGTTATACGTTCTTCGTTACACGTTATACGTTATACGTTATACGTTATACGTTATACGTTATACGTTATACGTTATACGTTATACGTTATACGTTATACGTTATACGTTATACGTTATACGTTATACGTTATACGTTATACGTTATACGTTATACGTTATACGTTATACGTAATATGTAATACGTCATACGTTTTACGTTCTACGTTATACGTTATACGTTATACGTTATACATTATACGTTATACGTTATACGTTATACGTTATACGCTATACGTTATACGTTATACGTTATACGTCATACGTTATACGTTATACGCCATACGTTATACGTTATACGTTATACGTTATACGTTATACGTTATACGTCATACGTTTTACGTTATACGTTATACGGTATACGTTATACGTTATACGTTATACGTTATACGTCATACGTTATACGTTATAGGTTATACGATACACGTTATACGTTATACGTTATACGTTATACGTTATACGTTATACGTTATACGTTATACGTTATACGTTATACGTTATACGTTATACGTTATACGTTATACGTTATACGTTATACGTTATACCATATACGTTATACGTTATACGTTATACGTTATACGTTATACGTTATACGTTATACGTTATTCGTTATACGTTATACGTTATAGGTTATACGTTATACGTTATACGTTATACGTTATACGTTATACGTTATACGTTATACGTTATACGTTATACGTTATACGTTATACGTTATACGTTATACGATATACGTTATACGTTATACGTTATACGTTATACGTTATACGTTATACGTTATACGTTATACGTTATACGTTATACGTTATACGTTATACGTTATACGTTATACGTTATACGTTATAGGTTATACGATAAACGTTATACGTTATACTTTATACGTTATACGTTATACGTTATACGTTATATGTTATACGTTATACGTTATACGTTATACGTTATACGTTATACGTTATACGTTATACGTTATACGTTATACGTTATACGTTATACGTTATACGTTATACGTTATACGTTATACGTTATACGTTATACGTTATACGTTATACGTTATACGTTATACGTTATACGGTATACGTTATGCGTTATTCGCTATACGTTATGCGTTATACGATATACGTTATGCGTTATAGGATATATGTTATACGTTTTACGTTATTCGTAATACGTTCTTCGTTACACGTTATACGTTATACGTTATACGTTATACGTTATACGTTATACGTTATACGTTATACGTTATACGTTATACGTTATACGTTATACGTTATACGTTATACGTTATACGTTATACGTTATACGTTATACGTTATACGTTATACGTTATACGTTATACGTTATACGTTATACGTTATACGTTATACGTTATACGTTATACGTTATACGTTATACGTTATACGTTATACGTTATACGTTATACGTTATACGTTATACGTTATACGTTATACGTTATACGTTATACGTTATACGTTATACGTTATACGTTATACGTTATACGTTATACGTTATACGTTATACGTTATACGTTATACGTTATACGTTATACGTTATACGTTATACGTTATACGTTATACGTTATACGTTATACGTTATACGTTATACGTTATACGTTATACGTTATACGTTATACGTTATGCGTTATAGGATATATGTTATACGTTTTACGTTATTCGTTATACGTTCTTCGTTACACGTTATACGTTATACGTTATACGTTATACGTTATACGTTATACGTTATACGTTATACGTTATACGTTATACGTTATACGTTATACGTTATACGTTATACGTTATACGTTACACGTTATACGTTATACGTTATACGTTATACGTTACACGTTATACGTTATACGTTATACGTTATACGTTATACGTTATACGTTATACCCTATACGTTATACGTTATACGTTATACGTTATACGTTATACGTTATACGTTATACGTTATACGTTATACGTTATACGTTATACGTTATACGTTATACGTTATACGTTATACGTTATACGTTATACGTTATACGTTATACGTTATACGTTATACGTTATACGTTATACGTTATACGTTATACGTTAGACGTTATACGTTATACGTCATACTTTATACGTTATACGTTATACGTTATACGTTATACCCTAAACGCTATTCGTTATACGTTATACGTTATACGTTATACGTTATAGGTCATACCTTATACGTGATACGTCATACGTTAGACGTTATGCGTTATACGTTATACGTTATACGTTATACGTTATACGTTATACGTTATACGTTATACGTTATACGTTATACGTTATACGTTATACGTTATACGTTATACGTTATACGTTATACGTTATACGTTATACGTTATACGTTATACGTTATACGTTATACGTTATACGTTATACGTTATACGTTATACGTTATACGTTATACGTTATACGTTATACGTTATACGTTATACGTTACACGTTATACGGTATACGTTATGCGTTACTCGCTATACGTTATGCGTTATACGATATACGTTATGCGTTATAGGATATATGTTATACGTTTTACGTTATTCGTTATACGTTCTTCGTTACACGTTATACGTTATACGTTATACGTTATACGTTATACGTTATACGTTATACGTTATACGTTATACGTTATACGTTATACGTTATACGTTATACGTTATACGTTATACGTTATACGTTATACGTTATACGTTATACGTTATACGTTATACGTTATACGTTATACGTAATATGTAATACGTCATACGTTTTACGTTCTACGTTATACGTTATACGTTATACGTTATACATTATACGTTATACGTTATACGTTATACGTTATACGCTATACGTTATACGTTATACGTTATACGTCATACGTTATACGTTATACGCCATACGTTATACGTTATACGTTATACGTTATACGTTATACGTCATACGTTTTACGTTATACGTTATACGTTATACGTTATACGTTATACGTTATACGTTATACGTCATACGTTATACGTTATAGGTTATACGATACACGTTATACGTTATACGTTATACGTTATACGTTATACGTTATACGTTATACGTTATACGTTATACGTTATACGTTATACGTTATACGTTATACGTTATACGTTATACGTTATACGTTATACGTTATAGGTTATACGATACACGTTATACGTTATACGTTATACGTTATACGTTATACGTGATACGTTATACGTTATACGTTATACGTTATACGTTACACGTTATACGTTACACGTTATACGTTATACGTTATACGTTATACGTCAAACGTTATACGTTATACGTCATACGTTATACGTTATACGCCATACGTTATACGTTATACGTTATACGTTATACGTTATACGTCATACGCTTTACGTTATACGTTATACGTTATACGTTATACGTTATACGTTATACGTTATACGTCATACGTTATACGTTATAGGTTATACGATACACGTTATACGTTATACGTTATACGTTATACTTTATACGTTATACGTTATACGTTATACGTTATACGTTATACGTTATACGCTATACGTTATACGTTATACGTTATACGTTATACGTTATACGTAATATGTAATACGTCATACGTCATACGTTTTACGTTATACGTTATACGTTATACGTTATACGTTATACGTTATACGTTATACGTTATACGTTATACGTTATACGTTATACGTTATACGTTATACGTTATACGTTATACGTTATACGTTATACGTTATACGTTATACGTTATACGTTATACGTTATACGTTATACGTTATACGATATACCCTATACGTTATACGTTATACGTTATACGTTATACGTTATACGTTATACGTTATACGTTATACGTTATACGTTATACGTTATACGTTATACGTTATACGTTATACGTTATACGTTATACGTTATACGTTATACGTTATACGTTATACGTTATACGTTATACGTTACACGTTATACGTTATACGTTATACTTTATACGTTATACGTTATACGTTATACGTTATACGTTATACGTTATACGTTATACGTTATACGTTATACGTTATACGTTATACGTTATACGTTATACGTTATACGTTATACGTTATACGTTATACGTTATACGTTACACGTTATACGGTATACGTTATGCGTTATTCGCTATACGTTATGCGTTATACGATATACGTTATGCGTTATAGGATATATGTTATACGTTTTACGTTATTCGTTATACGTTCTTCGTTACACGTTATACGTTATACGTTATACGTTATACGTTATACGTTATACGTTATACGTTATACGCTATACGTTATACGTTATACGTTATACGTTATACGTTATACGTTATACGTTATACGTTATACGTTATACGTTATACGTAATATGTAATACGTAATACGTTTTACGTTATACGTTATACGTTATGCGTTATACGTTATACGTTATACGTTATACGTTATACGTTATACGTTATAAGTTATACGCTATACGTTATACGTTATACGTTATACGTCATACGTTATACGTTATACGCCATACGTTATACGTTATACGTTATACGTTATACGTTATACGTCATACGCTTTACGTTATACGTTATACGTTATACGTTATACGTTATACGTTATACGTTATACGTTATACGTCATACGTTATACGTTATAGGTTATACGATACACGTTATACGTTATACGTTATACGTTATACTTTATACGTTATACGTTATACGTTATACGTTATACGTTATACGTTATACGCTATACGTTATACGTTATACGTTATACGTTATACGTTATACGTAATATGTAATACGTCATACGTCATACGTTTTACGTTATACGTTATACGTTATACGTTATACGTTATACGTTATACGTTATACGTCAAACGTTATACGTTATAGGTTATACGATACACGTTATACGTTATACGTTATACGTTATACGTTATACGTTATACGTTATACGTTACACGTTATACGTTATACGTTATACGTTATACGTTATACGATATACCCTATACGTTATACGTTTTACGTTATACGTTATACGTTATACGTTATACGTTATACGTTATACGTTATACGTTATACGTTATACGTTATACGTTATACGTTATACGTTATACGTTATACGTTATACGTTATACGTTATACGTTATACGTTATACGTTATACGTTATACGTTATACGTTATACGTCATACGTTATACGTTATACGTTATACGTTATACGTTATACGTTATACGTTATACGTTATACGTTATACGTTACACGTTATACGTTATACGTTATACGTTATACGTTACACGTTATACGTTATACGTTATACGTTATACGTTATACGATATACCCCATACGTTATACGTTATACGTTATACGTTATACGTTATACGTTATACGTTATACGTTATACGTTATACGTTATACGTTATACGTTATACGTTATACGTTATACGTTATACGTTATACGTTATACGTTATACGTTACACGTTATACGTTATACGTTATACTTTATACGTTATACGTTATACGTTATACGTTATACCCTATACGCTATTCGTTATACGTTATACGTTATACGTTATACGTTATAGGTCATACCTTATACGTGATACGTCATACGTTAGACGTTATGCGTTATACGTTATACGTTATACGTTATACGTTATACGTTATACGTTATACGTTATACGTTATACGTTATACGTTATACGTTATACGTTATACGTTATACGTTATACGTTATACGTTATACGTTATACGTTATACGTTATACGTTATACGTTATACGTTATACGTTATACGTTATACGTTATACGTTATACGTTATACGTTATACGTTATACGTTATACGTTATACGTTATACGTTATACGTTATACGTTATACGATATACGTTATACGTTATACGTTATACGTTATACGTTATACGTTATACGTTATACGTTATACGTTATACGTTATACGTTATACGTTATACGTTATACGTTATACGTTATACGTTATACGTTATACGTTATACGTTATACTTTATACGGTATACGTTATACGTTATACCCTATACGTTATACGTTATACGTTATACGTTATACGTTATACGTTATACGTTATACGTTATACGTTATAGGTTATACGTTATACGTTATACGTTATACGTTATACGTTATACGTTATACGTTATACGTTATACGTTATACGTTATACGTTATACGTTATACGTTATACGTTATACGTTATACGTTATACGTTATACGTTATACGTTATACGTTATACGTTATCCGTTATACGTTATACGTTATACGTTATACGTTATACGTTATACGTGATACGTTATAGGTTATACGTTATACGTTATACGTTATACGTTATACGTTATACGTTATACGTTATACGTTATACGTTATACGTTATACGTTATACGTAATACATTATCGTTATACGTTATACGTTATACGTTATACGTTATACGTTATACGTTATACGTTATACGTTATACGTTATACGTTATACGTTATACGTTATACGTTATGCGTTATACGTTATACGTTATACGTTATACGTTATACGTTATACGTTATACGTTATACGTTATACGTTATACGTTATACGTTATACGTTATACGTTATACGTTATACGTTATACGTTATACGTTATGCGTTATACGTTATACGTTATACGTTATACGTTATACGTTATACGTTATACGTTATACGTTATACGTTATACGTTATACGTTATACGTTATACGTTATACGTTATACGTTATAGGCTATACGTTATACGTTATACGTTATACGTTATAGGTCATACCTTATACGTTATACGTTATACGTTATACGTTATACGTTATACGTTATACGTTATACGTTATACGTTATACGTTATACGTTATGCGTTATACGTTATACGTTATACGTTATACGTTATACTTTATACGTTATACGTTATACGTTATACGTTATACCCTGTACGCTATTCGTTATACGTTATACGTTATACGTTATACGTTATAGGTCACACCTTATACGTGATACGTCATACGTTAGACGTTATGCGTTATACGTTATACGTTATACGTTATACGTTATACGTTATACGTTATACGTTATACGTTATACGTTATACGTTATACGTTATACGTGATACGTTATAGGTTATACGTTATACGTTATACGTTATACGTTATACGTTATACGTTATACGTTATACGTTATACGTTATACGTTATACGTTATACGTTATGCGTTATACGTTATACGTTATACGTTATACGTTATACGTTATACGTTATACGTTATACGTTATACGTTATACGTTATACGTTATACGTTATACGTTATACGTTATACGTTATAGGCTATACGTTATACGTTATACGTTATACGTTATAGGTCATACCTTATACGTTATACGTTATACGTTATACGTTATACGTTATACGTTATACGTTATACGTTATACGTTATACGTTATACGTTATGCGTTATACGTTATACGTTATACGTTATACGTTATACTTTATACGTTATACGTTATACGTTATACGTTATACCCTGTACGCTATTCGTTATACGTTATACGTTATACGTTATACGTTATAGGTCACACCTTATACGTGATACGTCATACGTTAGACGTTATGCGTTATACGTTATACGTTATACGTTATACGTTATACGTTATACGTTATACGTTATACGTTATACGTTATACGTTATACGTTATACGTGATACGTTATAGGTTATACGTTATACGTTATACGTTATACGTTATACGTTATACGTTATACGTTATACGTTATACGTTATACGTAATACGTTATGCGTCACACGTCATACGTTATACGTTATACGTTATACGTTATACGTTATACGTTATACGTTATACGTCACACGTTATACGTTATACCCTATACGTTATACGTTATACGTTATACGTTATACGTTATACGTTATACGTTATACGTTATACTTTATACGGTATACGTTATACGTTATACCCTATACGTTATACGTTATACGTTATACGTTATACGTTATACGTTATACGTTATACGTTATACGTTATAGGTTATACGTTATACGTTATACGTTATACGTTATACGTTATACGTTATACGTTATACGTTATACGTTATACGTTATACGTTATACGTTATACGTTATACGTTATACGTTATACGTTATACGTTATACGTTATACGTTATACGTCATACGTTATACGTTATACGTTATACGTTATACGTAATACGTTATCGTTATACGTTATACGTTATACGTTATACGTTATACGTTATACGTTATACGTTATACGTTATACGTTATACGTTATACGTTATACCCTATACGTTATACGTTATACGTTATACGTTATACGTTATACGTTATACGTTATACGTTATACGTTATAGGTTATACGTTATACGTTATACGTTATACGTTATACGTTATACGTTATACGTTATACGTTATACGTTATACGTTATACGTTATACGTTATACGTTATACGTTATACGTTATACGTTATACGTTATACGTTATACGTTATACGTTATACGTTATACGTCATACGTTATACGTTATACGTTATACGTTATACGTAATACGTTATCGTTATACGTTATACGTTATACGTTATACGTTATACGTTATACGTTATACGTTATACGTTATACGTTATACCCTATACGTTATACGTTATACGTTATACGTTATACGTTATACGTTATACGTTATACGTTATACGTTATACGTTATACGTTATACGTTATACGTTATACTTTATACGTTATACGTTATACGTTATACGTTATACCCTGTACGCTATTCGTTATACGTTATACGTTATACGTTATACGTTATAGGTCACACCTTATACGTGACACGTCATACGTTAGACGTTATGCGTTATACGTTATACGTTATACGTTATACGTTATACGTTATACGTTATACGTTATACGTTATACGTTATACGTTATACGTTATACGTTATACGTTATACGTGATACGTTATAGGTTATACGTTATACGTTATACGTTATACGTTATACGTTATACGTTATACGTTATACGTTATACGTTATACGTTATACGTTATACGTTATACGTTATACATTATAAGTTATACGTTATACGTCATACGTTATACTTTATACGGTATACGTTATACGTTATACCCTATACGTTATACGTTATACGTTATACGTTATACGTTATACGTTATACGTTATACGTTATACTTTATACGGTATACGTTATACGTTATACCCTATACGTTATACGTTATACGTTATACGTTATACGTTATACGTTATACGTTATACGTTATACGTTATAGGTTATACGTTATACGTTATACGTTATACGTTATACGTTATACGTTATACGTTATACGTTATACGTTATACGTTATACGTTATACGTTATACGTTATACGTTATACGTTATACGTTATACGTTATACGTTATCCGTTATACGTTATACGTTATACGTTATACGTTATACGTTATACGTGATACGTTATAGGTTATACGTTATACGTTATACGTTATACGTTATACGTTATACGTTATACGTTATACGTTATACGTTATACGTTATACGTAATACATTATCGTTATACGTTATACGTTATACGTTATACGTTATACGTTATACGTTATACGTTATACGTTATACGTTATACGTTATACGTTATACGTTATACGTTATGCGTTATACGTTATACGTTATACGTTATACGTTATACGTTATACGTTATACGTTATACGTTATACGTTATACGTTATACGTTATACGTTATACGTTATACGTTATACGTTATACGTTATACGTTATGCGTTATACGTTATACGTTATACGTTATACGTTATACGTTATACGTTATACGTTATACGTTATACGTTATACGTTATACGTTATACGTTATACGTTATACGTTATACGTTATAGGCTATACGTTATACGTTATACGTTATACGTTATAGGTCATACCTTATACGTTATACGTTATACGTTATACGTTATACGTTATACGTTATACGTTATACGTTATACGTTATACGTTATACGTTATACGTTATGCGTTATACGTTATACGTTATACGTTATACGTTATACTTTATACGTTATACGTTATACGTTATACGTTATACCCTGTACGCTATTCGTTATACGTTATACGTTATACGTTATACGTTATAGGTCACACCTTATACGTGATACGTCATACGTTAGACGTTATGCGTTATACGTTATACGTTATACGTTATACGTTATACGTTATACGTTATACGTTATACGTTATACGTTATACGTTATACGTTATACGTTATACGTTATACGTTATACGTTATAGGTTATACGTTATACGTTATACGTTATACGTTATACGTTATACGTTATACGTTATACGTTATACGTTATACGTTATACGTTATACGTTATACGTTATACGTTATACGTTATACGTTATACGTTATACGTTATACGTTATACGTCATACGTTATACGTTATACGTTATACGTTATACGTAATACGTTATCGTTATACGTTATACGTTATACGTTATACGTTATACGTTATACGTTATACGTTATACGTTATACGTTATACCCTATACGTTATACGTTATACGTTATACGTTATACGTTATACGTTATACGTTATACGTTATACGTTATAGGTTATACGTTATACGTTATACGTTATACGTTATACGTTATACGTTATACGTTATACGTTATACGTTATACGTTATACGTTATACGTTATACGTTATACGATATACGTTATACGTTATACGTTATACGTTATACGTTATACGTTATACGTTATACGTTATACGTTATACGTTATACGTTATACGTTATACGTTATACGTTATACGTTATACGTTATACGTTATACGTTATACGTTATACGTTATACGTTATACTTTATACGGTATACGTTATACGTTATACCCTATACGTTATACGTTATACGTTATACGTTATACGTTATACGTTATACGTTATACGTTATACGTTATAGGTTATACGTTATACGTTATACGTTATAC
>NW_027479936.1:0-52549 GCF_051014685.1 Ptiloglossa arizonensis
AAGAAAGAAACGGAGAAATGAAGAAAGAATCGGAGAAACGGAGAAATAAATGGAGAAACGAAGAAATAAACGGAGAAACGAAGAATGAAACGGAGAAACGAAGAAAGAAATGGAGAAACGGAGAAACGGACAAACGATGAAACGAAGGAAGAAACGGAGAAACGAAGAAAGAAACGGAGAAATGAAGAAAGAAACGAAGAAACGAAGAAAGAAACGGAGAAACGAAGAAATAAACGGAGAAACGAAGAAAGAAACGCAGAAAAGAAGAAATAAACGGAGATTCGAAGAAGCAAACGGAGAAACGAAGAAAGGAACGGAGAAACGAAGACAGAAACTGAGAAACGAAGAAAGAAACGCAGTAACGATGAAGGAAACGAAGAAACGAAGAAAGAAACGGAGAATCGGAGAAATAAATGGAGAAACGAAGGAATAAGCCGACAAACGGAGAAACGGAGAAACGATGAAACGAAGGAAGAAACGGGGAAACGAAGAAAGAAACGAAGAAAGAAACACAGAATCGGAGAAATAGATGGAGCAACGAATAAATAAACCGAGAATCGGAGAAAGAGTCGGAGTAACGAAGAAAGAAACGAAGAAACGAAGAAAGAAACGGAGTAACGATGAAAGGAACGAAGAAACGAAGAAAGAAACGGAGAATCGGAGAAAGAAACGGAGTAACGAAGAAAGAAACGAAGAAACGAAGAAAGAAACGGAGAAACGAAGGAATAAACCGAGAAACGGGGAAACCGAGAAACGATGAGACGAAGGAAGAAACGGAGAAACGAAGAAAGAAACGGAGATACGAAGAAAGAAACGGAGAAACGAAGGAAGAAACGGAGAAACGAAGAAAGAAACGGAGAAACGAAGAAAGAAACGGAGAAACGAAGAAAGAAACGGAGAAACGAAGAAACTAACGGAGAAACGAAGAAAGAAACGGAGAAACGAAGAAAGAAACGGAGAAACGGAGAAATAAATGGAGAAACGAAGAAATAAACGGAGAAGCGAACCAGGAAACGGAGAAACGAAGAAAAAAACGGAGAATCGAAGAAAGAAATGGAGAAACGAAGAAAGAAAAGGAGAAACGAAGAAAGAAACGGAGATACGAAGAAAGAAACGGAGAAACGAAGGAAGAAACGGAGAAACGAACAAAGAAACGGAGAAACGGAGAAATAAATGGGGAAACGAAGAAATAAACGGAGAAACGAACAAGGAAACGGAGATTCGAAGAAAGAAACGACGAAACGAAGAAAGAAACGGAGAAATGAAGAAAGAATCGGAGAAACGGAGAAATAAATCGGGAAACGAAGTAATAAACGGAGAAACGAAGAATGAAACGGAGAAACGAAGAAAGAAATGGAGAAACGAAGAAAGAAACGGAGTAACGAAGAAAGAAACGAAGAAACGAAGAAAGAAACGGAGAGTCGGAGAAATAAATGGAGAAACAAAGAAATAAACCGAGAATCGGAGAAAGAAACGGAGAAGCGAACAAAGAAACGGAGAAACGAAGAAAGAAACGGAGAAACGAACAAAGAAACGGAGAAACGAAGAAAGAAATGGAGAAACGAAGAAAGATACGGAGAAACGAAGAAATAAAGGGAGAAACGAAGAAATAAACGGAGAAACGAACAAAGAAACGGAGAAACGAAGACAGAAACGGAGAAACGAAGAAAGAAACGGAGAAACGATCAAAGAAACGGAGAAACGAACAAAGAATCGGAGAAACGAAGAACGAAGCGGAGAAACGAAGAAAGAAACGGAGAAACGATCAAAGAAACGGAGAAACGAACAAAGAATCGGAGAAGCGAAGAAAGAAGCGGAGGAACGCAGAAATAGATGGAGAAACGAAGAAATAAACGGAGAAACGAAGAATGAAACGGAGAAACGAAGAAAGAAACGGAGTAACGAAGAAAGAAACGGAGAAACGAAGAAAGAAACGGAGAAACGAAGAAAGATACGGAGAAACGAAGAAATAAATGGAGAAACGAAGAAATAAACGGAGAAGCGAACAAAGAAACGGAGAAACGAACAAAGAAACGGAGAAACGAACAAAGAAACGGAGAAACGGAGAAATAAATGGAGAAACGAAGAAATAAACCGAGAAACGGAGAAAGAAACGGAGAAACGAACAAAGAAACGGAGAAACGGAGAAAGAAATGGAGAAACGAAGAAAGATACGGAGAAACGAAGAAATAAATGGAGAAACGAAGAAATAAACGGAGAAACGAACAAAGAAACGGAGAAACGAAGAGAGAAACGGAGAAACGAAGAAAGAAACGGAGAAACGATCAAAGAAACGGAGAAACGAACAAAGAATCGGAGAAACGAAGAAAGAAGCGGAGAAACGCAGAAATAAATGGAGAAACGAAGAAATAAACGGAGAAACGAAGAATGAAACGGAGAAACGAAGAAAGAAACGGAGTAACGAAGGAAGAAACGGAGAAACGAAGAAAGAAACGGAGAAACGAAGAAAGAAACGGAGAAACGAAGGAAGAAACGAAGAAACGAACAAAGAAACGGAGAAACGGAGAAATAAATGGGGAAACGAAGAAATAAACGGAGAAACGAACAAGGAAACGGAGATTCGAAGAAAGAAACGACGAAACGAAGAAAGAAACGGAGAAATGAAGAAAGAATCGGAGAAACGGAGAAATAAATGGAGAAACGAAGAAATAAACGGAGAAACGAAGAATGAAACGGAGAAACGAAGAAAGAAATGGAGAAACGAAGAAAGAAACGGAGTAACGAAGAAAGAAACGAAGAAACGAAGAAAGAAACGGAGAGTCGGAGAAATAAATGGAGAAACAAAGAAATAAACCGAGAATCGGATAAAGAAACGGAGAAGCGAACAAAGAAACGGAGAAACGAAGAAAGAAACGGAGAAACGAACAAAGAAACGGAGAAACGAAGAAAGAAATGGAGAAACGAAGAAAGATACGGAGAAACGAAGAAATAAAGGGAGAAACGAAGAAATAAACGGAGAAACGAACAAAGAAACGGAGAAACGAAGACAGAAACGGAGAAACGAAGAAAGAAACGGAGAAACGATCAAAGAAACGGAGAAACGAACAAAGAATCGGAGAAACGAAGAACGAAGCGGAGAAACGAAGAAAGAAACGGAGAAACGATCAAAGAAACGGAGAAACGAACAAAGTATCGGAGAAGCGAAGAAAGAAGCGGAGAAACGCAGAAATAAATGGAGAAACGAAGAAATAAACGGAGAAACGAAGAATGAAACGGAGAAACGAAGAAAGAAACGGAGTAACGAAGAAAGAAACGGAGAAACGAACAAAGAAACGGAGAAACGGAGAAATAAATGGAGAAACGAAGAAATAAACCGAGAAACGGAGAAAGAAACGGAGAAACGAACAAAGAAACGGAGAAAGAAATGGAGAAACGAACAAAGAAACGGAGAAACGAAGAGAGAAACGGAGTAACGAAGAAAGAAACGGAGAAACGAAGAAAGATACGGAGAAACGAAGAAATAAATGGAGAAACGAAGAAATAAACGGAGAAGCGAACAAAGAAACGGAGAAACGAACAAAGAAACGGAGAAACGAACAAAGAAACGGAGAAACGGAGAAATAAATGGAGAAACGAAGAAAGAAACGGAGAAACGATCAAAGAAACGGAGAAACGAACAAAGAATCGGAGAAACGAAGAAAGAAGCGGAGAAATGCAGAAATAAATGGAGAAAGGAAGAAATAAACGGAGAAACGAAGAATGAAACGGAGAAACGAAGAAAGAAACGGAGTAACGAAAGAAGAAACGGAGAAACGAAGAAAGAAACGGAGAAACGAAGAAAGATACGGAGAAACGAAGAAATAAATGGAGAAACGAAGAAATAAACGGAGAAACGAAGAAAGAAACGGAGAAACGATCAAAGAAACGGGGAAACGAACAAAGAATCGGAGAAACGAAGAAAGAAGCGGAGAAACGCAGAAATAAATGGAGAAACGAAGAAATAAACGGAGAATCGAAGAAAGATACGGAGAAACGAAGAAATAAATGGAGAAACGAAGAAATAAACGGAGAAGCTAACAAAGAAACGGAGAAAAGAACAAAGAAACGGAGAAACGAACAAAGAATCGGAGAAACGAAGAAAGAAGCGGAGAAACGCAGAAATAAATGGAGAAACGAAGAAATAAACGGAGAAACGAAGAATGAAACGGAGAAACGAAGAAAGAAACGGAGTAACGAAGGAAGAAACGGAGAAACGAAGAAAGAAACGGAGAAACGAAGAAAGATACGGAGAATCGAAGAAAGATACGGAGAAACGAAGAAATAAATGGAGAAACGAAGAAATAAACGGAGAACCGAACAAAGAAACGGAGAAACGAACAAAGAAACGGAGAAACGAACAAAGAAACGGAGAAACGGCGAAATAAATGGAGAAAAGAAGAAATAAACCGAGAAACGGAGAAAGAAACGGAGAAACGAACAAAGAAACGGAGAAACGGAGAAAGAAATGGTGAAACGAAGAAAGATACGGAGAAACGAAGAAATAAATGGAGAAACGAAGAAATAAACGGAGAAACGAACAAAGAAACGGAGAAACGATCAAAGAAACGGAGAAACGAACAAAGAATCGGAGAAACGAAGAAAGAAGCGGAGAAACGCAGAAATAAATGGAGAAACGAAGAAATAAACGGAGAAACGAAGAATGAAACGGAGAAACGAAGAAAGAAACGGAGTAACGAAGAAAGAAACGGAGAAACGAAGAAAGAAACGGAGAAACGAAGAAAGATACGGAGAAACGAAGAAATAAATGGAGAAACGAAGAAATAAACGGAGAAACGAACAAAGAAACGGAGAAACGAAGAAAGAAACGGAGAAACGAAGAAATAAACGGAGAAACGAGCAAAGAAACGGAGAAACGAAGAGAGAAACGGAGAAACGAAGAAAGAAACGGAGTAACGAAGAAATAAACGGAGAAACGAAGAATGAAACGGAGAAACGAAGAAAGAAACGGAGAAACGAACAAAGAATCGGAGAAACGAAGAAAGAAGCGGAGAAACGCAGAAATAAATGGAGAAACGAAGAAATAAACCGAGAATCGGAGAAAGAAACGGAGAAGCGAACAAAGAAACGGAGAAACGAAGAAAGAAACGGAGAAACGAACAAAGAAACGGAGAAACGAAGAAAGAAATGGAGAAACGAAGAAATAAACGGAGAAACGAACAAAGAAACGGAGTAACGAAGAGAGAAACGGAGAAACGAAGAAAGAAACGGAGAAATGATCAAAGAAACGGAGAAACGAACAAAGAATCGGAGAAACGAAGAAAGAAGCGGAGAAACGCAGAAATAAATGGAGAAACGAAGAAATAAACGGAGAAACGAAGAATGAAACGGAGAAACGAAGAAAGAAACGGAGAAACGAACAAAGAATCGGAGAAACGAAGAAAGAAGCGGAGAAACGCAGAAATAAATGGAGAAACGAAGAAATAAACGGAGAAACGGAGAATGAAACGGAGAAACGAAGAAAGAAACGGAGTAACGAAGAAAGATACGGAGAAACGAAGAAATAAATGGAGAAACGAAGAAATAAACGGAGAAACGAACAAAGAAACGGAGAAACGAACAAAGAAACGGAGAAACGAACAAAGAAACGGAGAAACGGAGAAATAAATGGAGAAACGAAGAAATAAACCGAGAAACGGAGAAAGAAACGGAGAAACGAACAAAGAAACGGAGAAACGAAGAATGAAATGGAGAAACGAAGAAAGATACGGAGAAACGAAGAAGTAAATGGAGAAACGAAGAAATAAACGGAGAAACGAACAAAGAAACGGAGAAACGAAGAAAGAAGCGGAGAAACGCAGAAATAAATGGAGAAAGGAAGAAATAAACGGAGAAACGAAGAATGAAACGGAGAAACGAAGAAAGAAACAGAGTAACGAAGAAAGAAACGGATAAACGAAGAAAGAAGCGGAGAAACGAAGAAAGATTCGGAGAAACGAAGAAATAAATGGAGAAACGAAGAAATAAACGGAGAAACGAGGAATGAAACGGAGAAACGAAGAAAGAAACGGAGTAACGAAGAAAGAAACGGAGAAACGAAGAAAGAAACGGAGAAACGAAGAAAGATACGGAGAAACGAAGAAATAAATGGAGAAACGAAGAAATAAACGGAGAAGCGAACAAAGAAACGGAGAAACGAACAAAGAAACGGAGAAACGAACAAACAAACGGAGAAACGGAGAAATAAATGGAGAAACGAAGAAATAAACCGAGAAACGGAGAAAGAAACGGAGAAACGGAGAAAGAAATGGAGAAACGAAGAAAGATACGGAGAAACGAAGAAATAAATGGAGAAACGAAGAAATAAACGGAGAAACGAACAAAGAAACGGAGAAACGAAGAGAGAAACGGAGAAACGAAAAAAGAAACGGAGAAACGATCAAAGAAACGGAGAAACGAACAAAGAATCGGAGAAACGAAGAAAGAAGCGGAGAAACGCAGAAATAAATGGAGAAAGGAAGAAATAAACGGAGAAACGAAGAATGAAACGGAGAAACGAAGAAAGAAACAGAGTAACGAAGAAAGAAACGGATAAACGAAGAAAGTAACGGAGAAACGAAGAAAGATACGGAGAAACGAAGAAATAAATGGAGAAACGAAGAAATAAACGGAGAAACGAAGAAAGAATCGGAGAAACGATCAAAGAAACGGAGAAACGAACAAAGAATCGGAGAAACGAAGAAAGAAGCGGAGAAGCGCAGAAATAAATGGAGAAAGGAAGAAATAAACGGAGAAACGAAGAATGAAACGGAGAAACGAAGAAAGAAACAGAGTAACGAAGAAAGAAACGGAGAAACGAAGAAAGAAACGGAGAAACGAAGAAAGATACGGAGAAACGAAGAAATAAATGGAGAAACGAAGAAATAAACGGAGAAACGAACAAAGAAAGGGAGAAACGAACAAAGAAACGGAGAAACGAACAAAGAAACGGAGAAATAAATGGAGAAACAAAGACAAACGGAGAAACGAACAAGGAAACGGAGAAACGAAGAAAGAAACGGGGATACGAAGAAAGAAACGGAGAAACGAAGGAAGAAACGAAGAAAGAAACGGAGAAACGAAGGAAGAAACGAAGAAAGAAACGTAGAAACGGAGAAATAAATGGGGAAACGAAGAAATAAACGGAGAAACGAACAAGGAAACGGAGATTCGAAGAAAGAAACGACGAAACGAAGAAAGAAACGGAGAAATGAAGAAAGAATCGGAGAAACGGAGAAATAAATGGAGAAACGAAGAAATAAACGGAGAAACGAAGAATGAAACGGAGAAACGAAGAAAGAAATGGAGAAACGAAGAAAGAAACGGAGTAACGAAGAAAGAAACGAAGAAACGAAGAAAGAAACGGAGAGTCGGAGAAATAAATGGAGAAACAAAGAAATAAACCGAGAATCGGAGAAAGAAACGGAGAAGCGAACAAAGAAACGGAGAAACGAAGAAAGAAACGGAGAAACGAACAAAGAAACGGAGAAACGAAGAAAGAAATGGAGAAACGAAGAAAGATACGGAGAAACGAAGAAATAAAGGGAGAAACGAAGAAATAAACGGAGAAACGAACAAAGAAACGGAGAAACGAAGAGAGAAACGGAGAAACGAAGAAAGAAACGGAGAAACGATCAAAGAAACGGAGAAACGAACAAAGAATCGGAGAAACGAAGAACGAAGCGGAGAAACGAAGAAAGAAACGGAGAAACGAAGAAAGATACGGAGAAACGAAGAAATAAATGGAGAAACGAAGAAATAAACGGAGAAACGAAGAAAGAAACGGAGAAACGATCAAAGAAACGGAGAAACGAACAAAGAATCGGAGAAACGAAGAAAGAAGCGGAGAAACGCAGAAATAAATGGAGAAACGAAGAAATAAACTGAGAAACGAGGAATGAAACGGAGAAACGAAGAAAGAAACGGAGAATCGAAGAACGATACGGAGAAACGAAGAAATAAATGGAGAAACGAAGAAATAAACGGAGAAGCGAACAAAGAAACGGAGAAACGAACAAAGAAACGGAGAAACGAACAAAGAAACGGAGAAACGAATAAAGAAACGGAGAAACGGCGAAATAAATGGAGAAAAGAAGAAATAAACCAAGAAACGGAGAAAGAAACGGAGAAACGAACAAAGAAACGGAGAAACGGAGAAAGAAATGGTGAAACAAAGAAAGATACGGAGAAACGAAGAAATAAATGGAGAAACGAAGAAATAAACGGAGAAACGAACAAAGAAACGGAGAAACGAAGAGGGAAACGGAGAAACGAAGAAATAAACGGAGAAACGCAGAAATAAATGGAGAAACGAAGAAATAAACGGAGAAACGAAGAATGAAACGGAGAAACGAAGAAAGAAACGGAGTAACGAAGAAAGAAACGGAGAAACGAAGAAAGAAACGGAGAAACGAAGAAAGATACGGAGAAACGAAGAAATAAATGGAGAAACGAAGAAAGAAACGGAGAAACGATCAAAGAAACGGAGAAACGAACAAAGAATCGGAGAAACGAACAAAGAATCGGAGAAACGAAGAAAGAAGCGGAGGAACGAAGAAATAAATGGAGAAACGAAGAAATAAACGGAGAAACGAACAAAGAAACGGAGAAACGAAGAAAGAAATGGAGAAACGAAGAAATAAACGGAGAAACGAACAATGAAACGGAGAAACGAAGAGAGAAACGGAGAAATGAAGAAAGAAACGGAGTAACGAAGAAAGAAACGAAGAAACGAAGAAAGAAACGGAGAGTCGGAGAAATAAATGGAGAAACGAAGAAATAAACCGAGAATCGGAGAAAGAAACGGAGAAACGAACAAAGAAACGGAGAAACGAAGAGAGAAACGGAGAAACGAAGAAAGAAACGGAGAAACGATCAAAGAAACGGAGAAACGAACAAAGAATCGGAGAAACGAAGAACGAAGCGGAGAAACGAAGAAAGAAACGGAGAAACGAAGAAAGATACGGAGAAACGAAGAAATAAATGGAGAAACGAAGAAATAAACGGAGAAACGAAGAAAGAAACGGAGAAACGATCAAAGAAACGGAGAAACGAACAAAGAATCGGAGAAACGAAGAAAGAAGCGGAGAAACGCAGAAATAAATGGAGAAACGAAGAAATAAACTGAGAAACGAGGAATGAAACGGAGAAACGAAGAAAGAAACGGAGAATCGAAGAACGATACGGAGAAACGAAGAAATAAATGGAGAAACGAAGAAATAAACGGAGAAGCGAACAAAGAAACGGAGAAACGAACAAAGAAACGGAGAAACGAACAAAGAAACGGAGAAACGAATAAAGAAACGGAGAAACGGCGAAATAAATGGAGAAAAGAAGAAATAAACCAAGAAACGGAGAAAGAAACGGAGAAACGAACAAAGAAACGGAGAAACGGAGAAAGAAATGGTGAAACAAAGAAAGATACGGAGAAACGAAGAAATAAATGGAGAAACGAAGAAATAAACGGAGAAACGAACAAAGAAACGGAGAAACGAAGAGAGAAACGGAGAAACGAAGAAATAAACGGAGAAACGCAGAAATAAATGGAGAAACGAAGAAATAAACGGAGAAACGAAGAATGAAACGGAGAAACGAAGAAAGAAACGGAGTAACGAAGAAAGAAACGGAGAAACGAAGAAAGAAACGGAGAAACGAAGAAAGATACGGAGAAACGAAGAAATAAATGGAGAAACGAAGAAATAAACGGAGAAACGAAGAAAGAAACGGAGAAACGATCAAAGAAACGGAGAAACGAACAAAGAATCGGAGAAACGAAGAAAGAAGCGGAGGAACGAAGAAATAAATGGAGAAACGAAGAAATAAACGGAGAAACGAACAAAGAAACGGAGAAACGAAGAAAGAAATGGAGAAACGAAGAAATAAACGGAGAAACGAACAATGAAACGGAGAAACGAAGAGAGAAACGGAGAAATGAAGAAAGAAACGGAGTAACGAAGAAAGAAACGAAGAAACGAAGAAAGAAACGGAGAGTCGGAGAAATAAATGGAGAAACGAAGAAATAAACCGAGAATCGGAGAAAGAAACGGAGAAGCGAACAAAGAAACGGAGAAACGAAGAAAGAAACGGAGAAACGAACAAAGAAACGGAGAAACGAAGAAAGAAATGGAGAAACGAAGAAATAAACGGAGAAAGGAACAAAGAAACGGAGAAACGAAGAGAGAAACGGAGAAACGAAGAAAGAAACGGAGAAATGATCAAAGAAACGGAGAAACGAACAAAGAATCGGAGAAACGAAGAAAGAAGCGGAGAAACGCAGAAATAAATGGAGAAACGAAGAAATAAACGGAGAAACGAAGAATGAAACGGAGAAACGAAGAAAGAAACGGAGTAACGAAGAAAGAAACGGAGAAACGAAGAAAGAAACGGAGAAACGAAGAAAGATACGGAGAAGCGAAGAAATAAATGGACAAACGAAGAAATAAACGGAGAAACGAACAAAGAAACGGAGAAACGAACAAAGAAACGGAGAAACGGAGAAATAAATGGAGAAATGAAGAAATAAACCGAGAAACGGAGAAAGAAACGGAGAAACGAACAAAGAAACGGAGAAACGAAGAATGAAATGGAGAAACGAAGAAAGATACGGAGAAACGAAGAAATAAATGGAGAAACGAAGAAATAAACGGAGAAACGAACAAAGAAACGGAGAAACGAAGAGAGAAACGGAGAAACGAAGAAAGAAACGGAGAAACGAAGAAAGAAACGGAGAAACGATCAAAGAAACGGAGAAACGAACAAAGAATCGGAGAAACGAAGAAAGAAGCGGAGAAACGCAGAAATAAATGGAGAAACGAAGAAATAAACGGAGAAACGAAGAATGAAACGGAGAAACGAAGAAAGAAACGGAGTAACGAAGAAAGAAACGGAGAAACGAAGAAAGAAACGGAGAAACGAAGAAAGATACGGAGAAACGAAGAAATAAATGGAGAAATGAAGAAATAAACGGAGAAGCGAACAAAGAAACGGAGAAACGAACAAAGAAACGGTGAAACGAACAAAGAAACGGAGAAACGGAGAAATAAATGGAGAAACGAAGAAATAAACCGAGAAACGGAGAAAGAAACGGAGAAACGAACAAGAAACGGAGAAACGAAGAATGAAATGGAGAAACGAAGAAAGATACGGAGAAACGAAGAAATAAAGGAGAAACGAAGAAATAAACGGAGAAACGAACAAAGAAACGGAGTAACGAAGAGAGAAACGGAGAAACGAAGAAAGAAACGGAGAAACGAAGAAAGAAACGGAGAAACGATCAAAGAAACGGAGAAACGAACAAATAATCGGAGAAACGAAGAAAGAAGCGGAGAAACGCAGAAATAAATGGAGAAACGAAGAAATAAACGGAGAAACGAAGAATGAAACGGAGAAACGAAGAAAGAAACGGAGTAACGAAGAAAGAAACGGAGAAACGAAGAAAGAAACGGAGAAACGAAGAAAGATACGGAGAAACGAAGAAATAAATGGAGAAACGAAGAAATAAACGGAGAAGCGAACAAAGAAACGGAGAAACGAACAAAGAAACGGAGAAACGAACAAAGAAACGGAGAAACGGAGAAATAAATGGAGAAACGAAGAAATAAACCGAGAAACGGAGAAAGAAACGGAGAAACGAACAAAGAAACGGAGAAACGAAGAATGAAATGGAGAAACGAAGAAAGATGCGGAGAAACGAAGAAATAAATGGAGAAACGAAGAAATAAACGGAGAAACGAACAAAGAAACGGAGAAACGAAGAGAGAAACGGAGAAACGAAGAAAGAAACGGAGAAACGAAGAAAGAAACGGAGAAACGATCAAAGAAACGGAGAAACGAACAAAGAATCGGAGAAACGAAGAAAGAAGCGGAGAAACGCAGAAATAAATGGAGAAACGAAGAAATAAACGGAGAAACGAAGAATGAAACGGAGAAACGAAGAAAGAAACGGAGTAACGAAGAAAGAAACGGAGAAACGAAGAAAGAAACGGAGAAACGAAGAAAGATACGGAGAAACGAAGAAATAAATGGAGAAACGAAGAAATAAACGGAGAAGCGAACAAAGAAACGGAGAAGCGAACAAAGAAACGGAGAAACGAACAAAGAAACGGAGAAACGGAGAAATAAATGGAGAAACGAAGAAATAAACCGAGAAACGGAGAAAGAAACGGAGAAACGAACAAGAAACGGAGAAACGAAGAATGAAATGGAGAAACGAAGAAAGACACGGAGAAACGAAGAAATAAAGGGAGAAACGAAGAAATAAACGGAGAAACGAACAAAGAAACGGAGAAACGAAGAGAGAAACGGAGAAACGAAGAAAGAAACAGAGAAACGGAGAAACGATCAAAGAAACGGAGAAACGAACAAAGAATCGGAGAAACGAAGAAAGAAGCGGAGAAACGCAGAAATAAATGGAGAAACGAAGAAATAAACGGAGAAACGAAGAATGAAACGGAGAAACGAAGAATGAAACGGAGTAACGAAGAAAGAAACGGAGAAACGAAGAAAGAAACGGAGAAACGAAGAAAGATACGGAGAAACGAAGAAATAAATGGAGAAACGAAGAAATAAACGGAGAAGCGAACAAAGAAACGGAGAAACGAACAAAGAAACGGAGAAACGAACAAAGAAACGGAGAAACGGAGAAATAAATGGAGAAACGAAGAAATAAACCGAGAAACGGAGAAAGAAACGGAGAAACGAATAAAGAAACGGAGAAACGGAGAAAGAAATGGAGAAACGAAGAAAGATACGGAGAAACGAACAAATAAATGGAGAAACGAAGAAATAAACGGAGAAACGGACAAAGAAACGGAGAAACGAAGAGAGAAACGGAGAAACGAAGAAAGAAACGGAGAAACGATCAAAGAAACGGAGAAACGAACAAAGAATCGGAGAAACGAAGAAAGAAGCGGAGAAACGCAGAAATAAATAGAGAAACGAAGAAATAAACGGAGAAACGAAGAATGAAACGGAGAAACGAAGAAAGAAACGGAGTAATGAAGAAAGAAACGGAGAAACGAACAAAGAAACGGAGAAACGAACAAAGAAACGGAGAAACGGAGAAATAAATGGAGAAACGAAGAAATAAACCGAGAAACGGAGAAAGAAACGGAGAAACGAACAAGAAACGGAGAAACGAAGAATGAAATGGAGAAACGAAGAAAGATACGGAGAAACGAAGAAATAAAGGGAGAAACGAAGAAATAAACGGAGAAACGAACAAAGAAACGGAGAAACGAAGAGAGAAACGGAGAAACGAAGAAAGAAACGGAGAAACGAACAAAGAAACGGAGAAACGGAGAAATAAATGGAGAAACGAAGAAATAAACCGAGAAACGGAGAAGGAAACGGAGAAACGAACAAAGAAACGGAGAAACGAAGAATGAAATGGAGAAACGAAGAAAGATACGGAGAAACGAAGAAGTAAATGGAGAAACGAAGAAATAAACGGAGAAACGGACAAAGAAACGGAGAAACGAAGAGGGCAACGGAGAAACGAAGAAAGAAACGGAGAAACGAAGAAAGAAACGGAGAAACGATCAAAGAAACGGAGAAACGAACAAAGAATCGGAGAAACGAAGAAAGAAGCGGAGAAACGCAGAAATAAATGGAGAAACGAAGAAATAAACGGAGAAACGAAGAATGAAACGGAGAAACGAAGAAAGAAACGGAGTAACGAAGAAAGAAAAGGAGAAACGAAGAAAGAAACGGAGAAACGAAGAAAGATACGGAGAAACGAAGAAATAAATGGAGACACGAAGAAATAAACGGAGAAGCGAACAAAGAAACGGAGAAACGAAGAAAGAAACGGAGAAACGAACAAAGAAACGGAGAAACGGAGAAATAAATGGAGAAACGAAGAAATAAACCGAGAAACGGAGAAAGAAACGGAGAAACGAACAAAGAAACGGAGAAACGGAGACAGAAATGGAGAAACGAAGAAAGATACGGAGAAACGAAGAAATAAATGGAGAAACGAAGAAATAAACGGAGAAACGAACAAAGAAACGGAGAAACGAAGAGAGAAACGGAGAAACGAAGAAAGAAACGGAGAAACGATCAAAGAAACGGAGAAACGAACAAAGAATCGGAGAAACGAAGAAAGAAGCGGAGAAACGCAGAAATAAATGGAGAAACGAAGAAATAAACGGAGAAACGAATAATGAAACGGAGAAACGAAGAAAGAAACGGAGTAACGAAGAAAGAAACGGAGAAACGAAGAAAGAAACGGAGAAACGAAGAAAGATACGGAGAAACGAAGAAATAAATGGAGAAACGAAGAAATAAACGGAGAAACGAACAAAGAAACGGAGAAACGAACAAAGAAACGGAGAAACGAACAAAGAAACGGAGAAACGGAGAAATAAATGGAGAAACGATGAAATTAACCGAGAAACGGAGAAAGAAACGGAGACACGAACAAAGAAACGGAGAAACGAACAAAGAAACGGAGAAACGAACAAAGAAACGGAGAAACGAACAAAGAAACGGAGAAACGAACAAAGAAACGGAGAAACGAAGAAAGAAACGGAGAAACGGAGAAATAAATGGAGAAACGAAGAAATAAACGGAGAAACGAACAAAGAAACGGAGAAACGAACAAAGAAACGGAGAAACGAACAAAGAAACGGAGAAACGAAGAAAGAAACGGAGAAATGAAGAAAGAAACGGAGAAACGAAGATAGAAACGGAGAAACGAAGAAAGAGACGGGGAAAAGATGAAAGAAACGGAGAAACGAAGAAAGAAACGGAGAAATAAATGGAGAAACAATGATATAAACGGAGAAACGAAGAAAGAAACGGAGAAACGAAGACACGATGAAAGAAACGGAAAAACGAAGAAAGAAACGGAGAAACGAAGAAAGAAACGGAGTAACGAAGAAAGAAGCGGAGAAACGCAGAAATAAATGGAGAAACGAAGAAATAAACGGAGAAACGAAGAATGAAACGGAGAAACGAAGAAAGAAACGGAGTAACGAAGAAAGAAACGGAGAAACGAAGAAAGAAACGGAGAAACGAAGAAAGATACGGAGAAACGAAGAAATAAATGGAGAAACGAAGAAATAAACGGAGAAGCGAACAAAGAAACGGAGAAACGAACAAAGAAACGGAGAAACGAACAAAGAAACGGAGAAACGGAGAAATAAATGGAGAAACGAAGATATAAACCGAGAAACGGAGAAAGAAACGGAGAAACGAACAAAGAAACGGAGAAACGAAGAATGAAATGGAGAAACGAAGAAAGATACGGAGAAACGAAGAAATAAATGGAGAAACGAAGATATAAACGGAGAAACGAACAAAGAATCGGAGAAACGAAGAGAGAAACGGAGAAACGAAGAAAGAAACGGAGAAACGAAGAAAGAAACGGAGAAACGATCAAAGAAACGGAGAAACGAACAAAGAATCGGAGAAACGAAGAAAGAAGCGGAGAAACGCAGAAATAAATGGAGAAACGAAGAAATAAACGGAGAAACGAAGAATGAAACGGACAAACGAAGAAAGAAACGGAGAAACGAAGAAAGATACGGAGAAACGAAGAAATAAATGGAGAAACGAAGAAATAAACGGAGAAGCGAACAAAGAAACGGAGAAACGAACAAAGAAACGGAGAAACGAACAAAGAAACGGAGAAACGGAGAAATAAATGGAGAAACGAAGAAATAAACCGAGAAACGGAGAAAGAAACGGAGAAACGAACAAGAAACGGAGAAACGAAGAATGAAATGGAGAAACGAAGAAAGATACGGAGAAACGAAGAAATAAAGGGAGAAACGAAGAAATAAACGGAGAAACGAACAAAGAAACGGAGAAACGAAGAGAGAAACGGAGAAACGAAGAAAGAAACAGAGAAACGGAGAAACGATCAAAGAAACGGAGAAACGAACAAAGAATCGGAGAAACGAAGAAAGAAGCGGAGAAACGCAGAAATAAATGGAGAAACGAAGAAATAAACGGAGAAACGAAGAATGAAACGGAGAAACGAAGAATGAAACGGAGTAACGAAGAAAGAAACGGAGAAACGAAGAAAGAAACGGAGAAACGAAGAAAGATACGGAGAAACGAAGAAATAAATGGAGAAACGAAGAAATAAACGGAGAAGCGAACAAAGAAACGGAGAAACGAACAAAGAAACGGAGAAACGAACAAAGAAACGGAGAAACGGAGAAATAAATGGAGAAACGAAGAAATAAACCGAGAAACGGAGAAAGAAACGGAGAAACGAACAAAGAAACGGAGAAACGGAGAAAGAAATGGAGAAACGAAGAAAGATACGGAGAAACGAACAAATAAATGGAGAAACGAAGAAATAAACGGAGAAACGGACAAAGAAACGGAGAAACGAAGAGAGAAACGGAGAAACGAAGAAAGAAACGGAGAAACGATCAAAGAAACGGAGAAACGAACAAAGAATCGGAGAAACGAAGAAAGAAGCGGAGAAACGCAGAAATAAATAGAGAAACGAAGAAATAAACGGAGAAACGAAGAATGAAACGGAGAAACGAAGAAAGAAACGGAGTAATGAAGAAAGAAACGGAGAAACGAACAAAGAAACGGAGAAACGAACAAAGAAACGGAGAAACGGAGAAATAAATGGAGAAACGAAGAAATAAACCGAGAAACGGAGAAAGAAACGGAGAAACGAACAAGAAACGGAGAAACGAAGAATGAAATGGAGAAACGAAGAAAGATACGGAGAAACGAAGAAATAAAGGGAGAAACGAAGAAATAAACGGAGAAACGAACAAAGAAACGGAGAAACGAAGAGAGAAACGGAGAAACGAAGAAAGAAACGGAGAAACGAAGAAAGAAACGGAGAAACGATCAAAGAAACGGAGAAACGAACAAAGAATCGGAGAAACGAAGAAAGAAGCGGAGAAACGTAGAAATAAATGGAGAAACGAAGAAATAAACGGAGAAACGAAGAATGAAACGGAGAAACGAAGAAAGAAACGGAGTAACGAAGAAAGAAACGGAGAAACGAAGAAAGAAACGGAGAAACGAAGAAAGATACGGAGAAACGAAGAAATAAATGGAGAAACGAAGAAATAAACGGAGAAGCGAACAAAGAAACGGAGAAACGAACAAAGAAACGGAGAAACGAACAAAGAAACGGAGAAACGGAGAAATAAATGGAGAAACGAAGAATTAAACCGAGAAACGGAGAAAGAAACGGAGAAACGAACAAAGAAACGGAGAAACGAAGAGAGAAACGGAGAAACGATCAAAGAAACGGAGAAACGAACAAAGAAACGGAGAAACGAACAAAGAAACGGAGAAACGGAGAAATAAATGGAGAAACGAAGAAATAAACCGAGAAACGGAGAAGGAAACGGAGAAACGAACAAAGAAACGGAGAAACGAAGAATGAAATGGAGAAACGAAGAAAGATACGGAGAAACGAAGAAATAAATGGAGAAACGAAGAAATAAACGGAGAAACGGACAAAGAAACGGAGAAACGAAGAGGGAAACGGAGAAACGAAGAAAGAAACGGAGAAACGAAGAAAGAAACGGAGAAACGATCAAAGAAACGGAGAAACGAACAAAGAATCGGAGAAACGAAGAAAGAAGCGGAGAAACGCAGAAATAAATGGAGAAACGAAGAAATAAACGGAGAAACGAAGAATGAAACGGAGAAACGAAGAAAGAAACGGAGTAACGAAGAAAGAAACGGAGAAACGAAGAAAGAAACGGAGAAACGAAGAAAGATACGGAGAAACGAAGAAATAAATGGAGAAACGAAGAAATAAACGGAGAAGCGAACAAAGAAACGGAGAAACGAACAAAGAAACGGAGAAACGAACAAAGAAACGGAGAAACGAACAAAGAAACGGAGAAACGGAGAAATAAATGGAGAAACGAAGAAATAAACCGAGAAACGGAGAAAGAAACGGAGAAACGAACAAAGAAACGGAGAAACGGAGACAGAAATGGAGAAACGAAGAAAGATACGGAGAAACGAAGAAATAAATGGAGAAACGAAGAAATAAACGGAGAAACGAACAAAGAAACGGAGAAACGAAGAGAGAAACGGAGAAACGAAGAAAGAAACGGAGAAACGATCAAAGAAACGGAGAAACGAACAAAGAATCGGAGAAACGAAGAAAGAAGCGGAGAAACGCAGAAATAAATGGAGAAACGAAGAAATAAACGGAGAAACGAAGAATGAAACGGAGAAACGAAGAAAGAAACGGAGTAACGAAGAAAGAAACGGAGAAACGAAGAAAGATACGGAGAAACGAAGAAATAAATGGAGAAACGAAGAAATAAACGGAGAAACGGACAAAGAAACGGAGAAACGAAGAGGGAAACGGAGAAACGAAGAAAGAAACGGAGAAACGAAGAAAGAAACGGAGAAACGATCAAAGAAACGGAGAAACGAACAAAGAATCGGAGAAACGAAGAAAGAAGCGGAGAAACGCAGAAATAAATGGAGAAACGAAGAAATAAACGGAGAAACGAAGAATGAAACGGAGAAACGAAGAAAGAAACGGAGTAACGAAGAAAGAAACGGAGAAACGAAGAAAGAAACGGAGAAACGAAGAAAGATACGGAGAAACGAAGAAATAAATGGAGAAACGAAGAAATAAACGGAGAAGCGAACAAAGAAACGGAGAAACGAACAAAGAAACGGAGAAACGAACAAAGAAACGGAGAAACGGAGAAATAAATGGAGAAACGAAGAATTAAACCGAGAAACGGAGAAAGAAACGGAGAAACGAACAAAGAAACGGAGAAACGAAGAGAGAAACGGAGAAACGATCAAAGAAACGGAGAAACGAACAAAGAAACGGAGAAACGAACAAAGAAACGGAGAAACGGAGAAATAAATGGAGAAACGAAGAAATAAACCGAGAAACGGAGAAGGAAACGGAGAAACGAACAAAGAAACGGAGAAACGAAGAATGAAATGGAGAAACGAAGAAAGATACGGAGAAACGAAGAAATAAATGGAGAAACGAAGAAATAAACGGAGAAACGGACAAAGAAACGGAGAAACGAAGAGGGAAACGGAGAAACGAAGAAAGAAACGGAGAAACGAAGAAAGAAACGGAGAAACGATCAAAGAAACGGAGAAACGAACAAAGAATCGGAGAAACGAAGAAAGAAGCGGAGAAACGCAGAAATAAATGGAGAAACGAAGAAATAAACGGAGAAACGAAGAATGAAACGGAGAAACGAAGAAAGAAACGGAGTAACGAAGAAAGAAACGGAGAAACGAAGAAAGAAACGGAGAAACGAAGAAAGATACGGAGAAACGAAGAAATAAATGGAGAAACGAAGAAATAAACGGAGAAGCGAACAAAGAAACGGAGAAACGAACAAAGAAACGGAGAAACGAACAAAGAAACGGAGAAACGGAGAAATAAATGGAGAAATGAAGAAATAAACCGAGAAACGGAGAAAGAAACGGAGAAACGAACAAAGAAACGGAGAAACGGAGACAGAAATGGAGAAACGAAGAAAGATACGGAGAAACGAAGAAATAAATGGAGAAACGAAGAAATAAACGGAGAAACGAACAAAGAAACGGAGAAACGAAGAGAGAAACGGAGAAACGAAGAAAGAAACGGAGAAACGAACAGAGAAACGGAGAAACGAACAAAGAATCGGAGAAACGAAGAAAGAAGCGGAGAAACGCAGAAATAAATGGAGAAACGAAGATATAAACGGAGAAACGAAGAATGAAACGGAGAAACGAAGAAAGAAACGGAGTAACGAAGAAAGAAACGGAGAAACGAAGAAAGAAACGGAGAAACGAAGAAAGATACGGAGAAACGAAGAAATAAATGGAGAAACGAAGAAATAAACGGAGAAACGAACAAAGAAACGGAGAAACGAACAAAGAAACGGAGAAACGAACAAAGAAACGGAGAAACGGAGAAATAAATGGAGAAACGAAGAAATTAACCGAGAAACGGAGAAAGAAACGGAGACACGAACAAAGAAACGGAGAAACGAACAAAGAAACGGAGAAACGAACAAAGAAACGGAGAAACGAACAAAGAAACGGAGAAACGAACAAAGAAACGGAGAAACGAAGAAAGAAACGGAGAAACGGAGAAATAAATGGAGAAACGAAGAAATAAACAGAGAAACGAACAAAGAAACGGAGAAACGAACAAAGAAACGGAGAAACGAAGAAAGAAACGGAGAAACGAAGAAAGAAACGGAGAAATGAAGAAAGAAACGGAGAAACGAAGATAGAAACGGAGAAACGAAGGAAGAGACGGGGAAAAGATGAAAGAAACGGAGAAACGAAGAAAGAAACGGAGAAATAAATGGAGAAACAATGATATAAACGGAGAAACGAAGAAAGAAACGGAGAAACGAAGACACGATGAAAGAAACGGAAAAACGAAGAAAGAAACGGAGAAACGAAGAAAGAAACGGAGTAACGAAGAAAGAAACGTAGAAACGGAGAAATAAATGGAGAAACGAAGAAAGAAACGAAGAAACGGAGAAATAAATGGAGAGACGAAGAAATAAACGGAGAAACGAACAAGGAAACGAAGAAACGAAGAAATAAATGAAGAAACGAAGAAATAAACGGAGAATCGAAGAAAGAAACGGAGAAACAAAGAAAGAAACGGAGAAACGAACAAAGAAACGGAGAAACGGAGAAATAAATGGAGAAACGAAGAAATAAACGGAGAAACGAAGAAAGAAACGGAGAAACGAAGAAAGAAACGGAGAAACGAAGAACGAAACGGAGTAACGAAGAAAGAAACGTTGAAACGAAGAAAGAAACGGGGAAACGGAGAAAGAAATGGAGAAACGAAGAAATAAACGGAGAAACGAAGAAAGAAACGGAGAAACGGAGAAAGAAACGAAGAAACGAAGAAAGAAACGGAGTTACGATGAAAGAAACGAAGAAACGAAGAAAGAAACGGAGAATCGGAGAAATAAATGGAGAAACGAAGGAATAAACCGAGAAACGGAGAAACGGAGAAACGATGAGACGAAGGAAGAAACGGTGAAACGAAGAAAGAAACGGAGAAATGAAGAATGAAACGAAGAAACGAAGAAAGAAACGGAGATACGAAGAAAGAAACGGAGAAACGAAGAAAGAAACGGAGAAACGAACAAAGAAACGGAGAAACGAACAAAGAAACGGAGAAACGAACAAAGAAACGGAGAAACGAACAAAGAAACGGAGAAACGAACAAAGAAACGGAGAAACGGAGAAATAAATGGAGAAACGAAGAAATAAACGGAGAAACGAACAAGGAAACAGAGATTCGAACAAAGAAACGGAGAATCGAACAATGAAACGGAGAAACGAACAAAGAAACGGAGAAACGGAGAAATAAATGGAGAAACGAAGAAATAAACGGCGAAACGAACAAGGAAACGGAGATTCGAAGAAAGAAACGGAGAAACGAAGAAAGAAACGGAGAAACGAAGAAAGAAACGGAGATACGAAGAAAGAAACGGAGAAACGAAGGAAGAAACGGAGAAACGAAGAAAGAAACGGAGAAACGAAGAAAGAATCGGAGAACGAAGAAAGAAACGGAGAAACGAAGAAAGAAACGGAGAAACGAAGAACGAAACGGAGTAACGAAGAAAGAAACGATGAAATGAAGAAAGAAACGGGGAAACGGAGAAAGAAATGGAGAAACGAAGAAATAAACGGAGAAACGAAGAAAGAAACGGAGAAACGAACAAAGAAACGGAGAAACGAACAAAGAAACGGAGAAACGGAGGAATAAATGGAGAAACGAAGAAATAAACCGAGAAACGGAGAAAGAAACGGAGAAACGAACAAAGAAACGGAGAAACGGAGAAAGAAATGGAGAAACGAACAAAGATACGGAGAAACGAAGAAATAAATGGAGAAACGAAGAAATAAACGGAGAAACGAACAAAGAAACGGAGAAACGAAGAGAGAAACGGAGAAACGAAGAAAGAAACGGAGAAACGATCAAAGAAACGGAGAAACGAACAAAGAATCGGAGAAACGAAGAAAGAAGCGGAGAAACGCAGAAATAAATGGAGAAACGAAGAAATAAACGGAGAAACGAAGAATGAAACGGAGAAACGAAGAAAGAAACGGAGTAACGAAGAAAGAAACGGAGAAACGAAGAAAGAAACGGAGAAACGAAGAAAGATACGGAGAAACGTAGAAATAAATGGAGAAACGAAGAAATAAACGGAGAAACGAACAAAGAAACGGAGAAACGAACAAAGAAACGGAGAAACGAACAAAGAAACGGAGAAATAAATGGAGAAACGAAGAAATTAACCGAGAAACGGAGAAAGAAACGGAGACACGAACAAAGAAACGGAGAAACGAACAAAGAAACGGAGAAACGAACAAAGAAACGGAGAAACGAACAAAGAAACGGAGAAACGAAGAAAGAAACGGAGAAACGGAGAAATAAATGGAGAAACGAAGAAATAAACGGAGAAACGAACAAAGAAACGGAGAAACGAACAAAGAAACGGAGAAACGAAGAAAGAAACGGAGAAACGAAGAAAGAAACGGAGAAACGAAGACACGATGAAAGAAACGGAAAAACGAAGAAAGAAACGGTGAAACGAAGAAAGAAACGGAGTAACGAAGAAAGAAACGTAGAAACGGAGAAATAAATGGAGAAACGAAGAAAGAAACGAAGAAACGGAGAAATAAATGGAGAGACGAAGAAATAAACGGAGAAACGAACAAGGAAACGAAGAAACGAAGAAATAAATGAAGAAACGAAGAAATAAACGGAGAATCGAAGAAAGAAACGGAGAAACAAAGAAAGAAACGGAGAAACGAACAAAGAAACGGAGAAACGGAGAAATAAATGGAGAAACGAAGAAATAAACGGAGAAACGAAGAAAGAAACGGAGAAACGAAGAAAGAAACGGAGAAACGAAGAACGAAACGGAGTAACGAAGAAAGAAACGATGAAACGAAGAATGAAACGGGGAAACGGAGAAAGAAATGGAGAAACGAAGAAATAAACGGAGAAACGAAGAAAGAAACGGAGAAACGAACAAAGAAACGGAGAAACGAACAAAGAAACGGAGAAACGGAGAAATAAATGGAGAAACGAAGAAATAAACCGAGAAACGGAGAAAGAAACGGAGAAACGAACAAAGAAACGGAGAAACGGAGAAAGAAATGGAGAAACGAAGAAAGATACGGAGAAACGAAGAAATAAATGGAGAAACGAAGAAATAAACGGAGAAACGAACAAAGAAACGGAGAAACGAAGAGAGAAACGGAGAAACGAAGAAAGAAACGGAGAAACGATCAAAGAAACGGAGAAACGAACAAAGAATCGGAGAAACGAAGAAAGAAGCGGAGAAACGCAGAAATAAATGGAGAAACGAAGAAATAAACGGAGAAACGAAGAATGAAACGGAGAAACGAAGAAAGAAACGGAGTAACGAAGAAAGAAACGGAGATACGAAGAAAGAAACGGAGAAACGAAGAAAGATACGGAGAAACGAAGAAATAAATGGAGAAACGAAGAAATAAACGGAGAAACGAACAAAGAAACGGAGAAACGAACAAAGAAACGGAGAAACGAACAAAGAAACGGAGAAACGGAGAAATAAATGGAGAAACGAAGAAATTAACCGAGAAACGGAGAAAGAAACGGAGACACGAACAAAGAAACGGAGAAACGAACAAAGAAACGGAGAAACGAACAAAGAAACGGAGAAACGAACAAAGAAACGGAGAAACGGAGAAATAAATGGAGAAACGAAGAAATAAACGGAGAAACGAACAAAGAAACGGAGAAACGAACAAAGAAACGGAGAAACGAAGAAAGAAACGGAGAAACGAAGAAAGAAACGTAGAAACGGAGAAATAAATGGAGAAACGAAGGAATAAACCGAGAAACGGAGAAACGGAGAAACGATGAGACGAAGGAAGAAACGGTGAAACGAAGAAAGAAACGGAGACACGAACAAAGAAACGGAGAAACGAACAAAGAAACGGAGAAACGAACAAAGAAACGGAGAAACGAACAAAGAAACGGAGAAACGAACAAAGAAACGGAGAAACGAACAAAGAAACGGAGAAACGAAGAAAGAAACGGAGAAACGGAGAAATAAATGGAGAAACGAAGAAATAAACGGAGAAACGAACAAGGAAACTGAGATTCGAAGAAAGAAAGACGAAACGAAGAAAGAAACGGAGAAACGAAGAAAGAAACGGAGATACGATGAAAGAAACGGAGTGACGAAGAAAGAATCGGAGAAACGGAGAAATAAATGGAGAAACGAAGAAATAAACGGAGAAACGAAGAATGAAACGGAGAAACGATCAAAGAAACGGAGAAACGAACAAAGAATCGGAGAAACGAAGAAAGAAGCGGAGAAACGCAGAACTAAATGGAGAAACGAAGAAATAAACGGAGAAACGAACAAGGAAACTGAGATTCGAAGAAAGAAAGACGAAACGAAGAAAGAAACGGAGAAACGAAGAAAGAAACGGAGATACGATGAAAGAAACGGAGTGACGAAGAAAGAATCGGAGAAACGGAGAAATAAATGGAGAAACGAAGAAATAAACGGAGAAACGAAGAATGAAACGGAGAAACGAAGAAAGAAATGGAGAAACGAAGAAAGAAACGGAGTAACGAAGAAAGAAACGAAGAAACGAAGAAAGAAACGGAGAGTCGGAGAAATAAATGGAGAAACGAAGAAATAAACCGAGAATCGGAGAAAGAAACGGAGAAGCGAACAAAGAAACGGAGAAACGAAGAAAGAAACGGAGAAACGAACAAAGAAACGGAGAAACGAAGAAAGAAATGGAGAAACGAAGAAAGATACAGAGAAACGGAGAAATGAATGGAGAAACGAAGCAATAAACGGAGAAACGAACACAGAAACGGAGAAACGAAGAGAGAAACGGAGAAACGAAGAAAGAAACGGAGAAACGATCAAAGAAACGGAGAAACGAACAAAGAATCGGAGAAACGAAGAACGAAGCGGAGAAACGCAGAAATAAATGGAGAAACGAAGAAATAAACGGAGAAACGAAGAATGAAACGGAGAAACGAAGAAAGAAACGGAGAAACGAAGAAAGAAACAGAGAAACGAAGAAAGATACGAAGAAACGAAGAAATAAATGGAGAAACGAAGAAATAAACAGAGAAACGAACAAAGAAACGGAGAAACGAACAAAGAAACGGAGAAACGAACAAAGAAACGGAGAAACGAACAAAGAAACGGGGAGACGGAGAAATAAATGGAGAAACGAAGAAATAAACCGAGAAACGGAGAAAGAAACGGAGAAACGAACAAAGAAACGGAGAAACGAAGAAAGAAATGGAGAACCGAAGAAAGATACGGAGAAACGAAGCAATAAATGGAGAAACGAAGAAATAAACGGAGAAACGAACAAAGAAACGGAGAAACGAAGAGGGAAACGGAGAAACGAAGAAAGAAACGGAGAAACGAAGAACGAAACGGAGAAACGATCAAAGAAACGGAGAAACGAACAAAGAATCGGAGAAACGAAGAAAGAAGCGGAGAAACGAAGAAAGATACGGAGAAACGAAGAAATAAATGGAGAAACGAAGAAATAAACGGAGAAACGGACAAAGAAACGGAGAAACGAAGAGGGAAACGGAGAAACGAACAAAGAATCGGAGAAACGAAGAAAGAAGCGGAGAAACGAAGAAAGAAACGGAGAAACGAAGAAAGAAACGGAGATACGAAGAAAGAAACGGAGAAACGAAGGAAGAAACGGAGAAACGAAGAAAGAAACGGAGAAACGAAGAAAGAATCGGAGAAACGAAGAAAGAAACGGAGTAACGAAGAAAGAAACGGAGAAACGAAGAAAGAAACGGAGAAACGAAGAAAGATACGGAGAAACGAAGAAATAAATGGAGAAACGAAGAAATAAACGGAGAAGCGAACAAAGAAACGGAGAAACGAACAAAGAAACGGAGAAACGAACAAAGAAACGGAGAAACGGAGAAATAAATGGAGAAACGAAGAAATAAACCGAGAAACGGAGAAAGAAACGGAGAAACGAACAAAGAAACGGAGAAACGGAGACAGAAATGGAGAAACGAAGAAAGATACGGAGAAACGAAGAAATAAATGGAGAAACGAAGAAATAAACGGAGAAGCGAACAAAGAAACGGAGAAACGAAGAGAGAAACGGAGAAACGAAGAAAGAAACGGAGAAACGATCAAAGAAACGGAGAAACGAACAAAGAATCGGAGAAACGAAGAAAGAAGCGGAGAAACGCAGAAATAAATGGAGAAACGAAGAAATAAACGGAGAAACGAAGAATGAAACGGAGAAACGAAGAAAGAAACGGAGTAACGAAGAAAGAAACGGAGAAACGAAGAAAGAAACGGAGAAACGAAGAAAGATACGGAGAAACGAAGAAATAAATGGAGAAACGAAGAAATAAACGGAGAAACGAACAAAGAAACGGAGAAACGAACAAAGAAACGGAGAAACGAACAAAGAAACGGAGAAACGGAGAAATAAATGGAGAAACGAAGAAATTAACCGAGAAACGGAGAAATAAACGGAGACACGAACAAAGAAACGGAGAAACGAACAAAGAAACGGAGAAACGAACAAAGAAACGGAGAAACGAACAAAGAAACGGAGAAACGAACAAAGAAACGGAGAAACGAAGAAAGAAACGGAGAAACGGAGAAATAAATGGAGAAACGAAGAAATAAACAGAGAAACGAACAAAGAAACGGAGAAACGAACAAAGAAACGGAGAAACGAAGAAAGAAACGGAGAAACGAAGAAAGAAACGGAGAAATGAAGAAAGAAACGGAGAAACGAAGATAGAAACGGAGAAACGAAGAAAGAGACGGGGAAAAGATGAAAGAAACGGAGAAACGAAGAAAGAAACGGAGAAATAAATGGAGAAACAATGATATAAACGGAGAAACGGAGAAAGAAACGGAGAAACGAAGACACGATGAAAGAAACGGAAAAACGAAGAAAGAAACGGAGAAACGAAGAAAGAAACGGAGTAACGAAGAAAGAAACGTAGAAACGGAGAAATAAATGGAGAAACGAAGAAAGAAACGAAGAAACGGAGAAATAAATGGAGAGACGAAGAAATAAACGGAGAAACGAACAAGGAAACGAAGAAACGAAGAAATAAATGAAGAAACGAAGAAATAAACGGAGAATCGAAGAAAGAAACGGAGAAACAAAGAAAGAAACGGAGAAACGAACAAAGAAACGGAGAAACGGAGAAATAAATGGAGAAACGAAGAAATAAACGGAGAAACGAAGAAAGAAACGGAGAAACGAAGAAAGAAACGGAGAAACGAAGAACGAAACGGAGTAACGAAGAAAGAAACGTTGAAACGAAGAAAGAAACGGGGAAACGGAGAAAGAAATGGAGAAACGAAGAAATAAACGGAGAAACGAAGAAAGAAACGGAGAAACGGAGAAAGAAACGAAGAAACGAAGCAAGAAACGGAGTTACGATGAAAGAAACGAAGAAACGAAGAAAGAAACGGAGAATCGGAGAAATAAATGGAGAAACGAAGGAATAAACCGAGAAACGGAGAAACGGAGAAACGATGAGACGAAGGAAGAAACGGTGAAACGAAGAAAGAAACGGAGAAATGAAGAATGAAACGAAGAAACGAAGAAAGAAACGGAGATACGAAGAAAGAAACGGAGAAACGAAGAAAGAAACGGAGAAACGAACAAAGAAACGGAGAAACGAACAAAGAAACGGAGAAACGAACAAAGAAACGGAGAAACGAACAAAGAAACGGAGAAACGAACAAAGAAACGGAGAAACGGAGAAATAAATGGAGAAACGAAGAAATAAACGGAGAAACGAACAAGGAAACAGAGATTCGAACAAAGAAACGGAGAATCGAACAAAGAAACGGAGAAACGAACAAAGAAACGGAGAAACGGAGAAATAAATGGAGAAACGAAGAAATAAACGGAGAAACGAAAAAGGAAACGGAGATTCGAAGAAAGAAACGGAGAAACGAAGAAAGAAACGGAGAAACGAAGAAAGAAACGGAGATACGAAGAAAGAAACGGAGAAACGAAGGAAGAAACGGAGAAACGAAGAAAGAAACGGAGAAACGAAGAAAGAATCGGAGAACGAAGAAAGAAACGGAGAAACGAAGAAAGAAACGGAGAAACGAAGAACGAAACGGAGTAACGAAGAAAGAAACGATGAAACGAAGAAAGAAACGGGGAAACGGAGAAAGAAATGGAGAAACGAAGAAATAAACGGAGAAACGAAGAAAGAAACGGAGAAACGAACAAAGAAACGGAGAAACGGACAAAGAAACGGAGAAACGGAGGAATAAATGGAGAAACGAAGAAATAAACCGAGAAACGGAGAAAGAAACGGAGAAACGAACAAAGAAACGGAGAAACGGAGAAAGAAATGGAGAAACGAACAAAGATACGGAGAAACGAAGAAATAAATGGAGAAACGAAGAAATAAACGGAGAAACGAACAAAGAAACGGAGAAACGAAGAGAGAAACGGAGAAACGAAGAAAGAAACGGAGAAACGATCAAAGAAACGGAGAAACGAACAAAGAATCGGAGAAACGAAGAAAGAAGCGGAGAAACGCAGAAATAAATGGAGAAACGAAGAAATAAACGGAGAAACGAAGAATGAAACGGAGAAACGAAGAAAGAAACGGAGTAACGAAGAAAGAAACGGAGAAACGAAGAAAGAAACGGAGAAACGAAGAAAGATACGGAGAAACGTAGAAATAAATGGAGAAACGAAGAAATAAACGGAGAAACGAACAAAGAAACGGAGAAACGAACAAAGAAACGGAGAAACGAACAAAGAAACGGAGAAACGGAGAAATAAATGGAGAAACGAAGAAATTAACCGAGAAACGGAGAAAGAAACGGAGACACGAACAAAGAAACGGAGAAACGAACAAAGAAACGGAGAAACGAACAAAGAAACGGAGAAACGAACAAAGAAACGGAGAAACGAAGAAAGAAACGGAGAAACGGAGAAATAAATGGAGAAACGAAGAAATAAACGGAGAAACGAACAAAGAAACGGAGAAACGAACAAAGAAACGGAGAAACGAAGAAAGAAACGGAGAAACGAAGAAAGAAACGGAGAAATGAAGAAAGAATCGGAGAAACGAAGATAGAAACGGAGAAACGAAGAAAGAGACGGGGAAAAGATGAAAGAAACGGAGAAACGAAGAAAGAAGCGGAGAAATAAATGGAGAAACAATGATATAAACGGAGAAACGAAGAAAGAAACGGAGAAACGAAGACACGATGAAAGAAACGGAAAAACGAAGAAAGAAACGGTGAAACGAAGAAAGAAACGGAGTAACGAAGAAAGAAACGTAGAAACGGAGAAATAAATGGAGAAACGAAGAAAGAAACGAAGAAACGGAGAAATAAATGGAGAGACGAAGAAATAAACGGAGAAACGAACAAGGAAACGAAGAAACGAAGAAATAAATGAAGAAACGAAGAAATAAACGGAGAATCGAAGAAAGAAACGGAGAAACAAAGAAAGAAACGGAGAAACGAACAATGAAACGGAGAAACGGAGAAATAAATGGAGAAACGAAGAAATAAACGGAGAAACGAAGAAAGAAACGGAGAAACGAAGAAAGAAACGGAGAAACGAAGAACGAAACGGAGTAACGAAGAAAGAAACGATGAAACGAAGAATGAAACGGGGAAACGGAGAAAGAAATGGAGAAACGAAGAAATAAACGGAGAAACGAAGAAAGAAACGGAGAAACGAACAAAGAAACGGAGAAACGAACAAAGAAACGGAGAAACGGAGAAATAAATGGAGAAACGAAGAAATAAACCGAGAAACGGAGAAAGAAACGGAGAAACGAACAAAGAAACGGAGAAACGGAGAAAGAAATGGAGAAACGAAGAAAGATACGGAGAAACGAAGAAATAAATGGAGAAACGAAGAAATAAACGGAGAAACGAACAAAGAAACGGAGAAACGAAGAGAGAAACGGAGAAACGAAGAAAGAAACGGAGAAACGATCAAAGAAACGGAGAAACGAACAAAGAATCGGAGAAACGAAGAAAGAAGCGGAGAAACGCAGAAATAAATGGAGAAACGAAGAAATAAACGGAGAAACGAAGAATGAAACGGAGAAACGAAGAAAGAAACGGAGTAACGAAGAAAGAAACGGAGATACGAAGAAAGAAACGGAGAAACGAAGAAAGATACGGAGAAACGAAGAAATAAATGGAGAAACGAAGAAATAAACGGAGAAACGAACAAAGAAACGGAGAAACGAACAAAGAAACGGAGAAACGAACAAAGAAACGGAGAAACGGAGAAATAAATGGAGAAACGAAGAAATTAACCGAGAAACGGAGAAAGAAACGGAGACACGAACAAAGAAACGGAGAAACGAACAAAGAAACGGAGAAACGAACAAAGAAACGGAGAAACGAACAAAGAAACGGAGAAACGAAGAAAGAAACGGAGAAACGGAGAAATAAATGGAGAAACGAAGAAATAAACGGAGAAACGAACAAAGAAACGGAGAAACGAACAAAGAAACGGAGAAACGAAGAAAGAAACGGAGAAACGAAGAAAGAAACGTAGAAACGGAGAAATAAATGGAGAAACGAAGGAATAAACCGAGAAACGGAGAAACGGAGAAACGATGAGACGAAGGAAGAAACGGTGAAACGAAGAAAGAAACGGAGAAATGAAGAAAGAAACGGAGAAACGAAGAAAGAAACGGAGAAACGAAGAAAGAGACGGGGAACAGATGAAAGAAACGGAGAAACGAAGAAAGAAACGGAGAAATAAATGGAGAAACAAAGACATAAACGGAGAAACGAAGAAAGAAACGGAGAAACGAAGAAACGATGAAAGAAACGGAAAAACGAAGAAAGAAACGGAGAAAAGAAGAAAGAAACGGAGTAACGAAGAAAGAAACGTAGAAACGGAGAAATAAATGGAGAAACGAAGAAAGAAACGAAGAAACGGAGAAATAAATGGAGAAACGAAGAAATAAACGGAGAAACGAACAAAGAAACGGAGAAACGAAGAGAGAAACGGAGAAACGAAGAAAGAAACGGAGAATCGAAGAAAGAAACGGAGAAACAAAGAAAGAAACGGAGAAACGAACAAAGAAACGGAGAAACGGAGAAATAAATGGAGAAACGAAGAAATAAACGGAGAAACGTAGAAAGAAACGGAGAAACGAAGAAAGAAACGGAGAAACGAAGAACGAAACGGAGTAACGAAGAAAGAAACGGAGAAACGAAGAGAGAAACGGAGAAACGAAGAAAGAAACGGAGAATCGAAGAAAGATACGGAGAAACGAAGAAATAAATGGAGAAACGAAGAAATAAACGGAGAAACGAACAAAGAAACGGAGAAACGAACAAAGAAACGGAGAAACGAACAAAGAAACGGAGAAACGGAGATATAAATGGAGAAACGAAGAACTTAACCGAGAAACGGAGAAAGAAACGGAGACACGAACAAAGAAACGGAGAAACGAACAAAGAAACGGAGAAACGAACAAAGAAACGGAGAAACGAACAAAGAAACGGAGAAACGAAGAAAGAAACGGAGAAACGGAGAAATAAATGGAGAAACGAAGAAATAAACGGAGAAACGAACAAGGAAACTGAGATTCGAAGAAAGAAAGACGAAACGAAGAAAGAAACGGAGAAACGAAGAAAGAAACGGAGATACGATGAAAGAAACGGAGTGACGAAGAAAGAATCGGAGAAACGGAGAAATAAATGGAGAAACGAAGAAATAAACGGAGAAACGAAGAATGAAACGGAGAAACGATCAAAGAAACGGAGAAACGAACAAAGAATCGGAGAAACGAAGAAAGAAGCGGAGAAACGCAGAACTAAATGGAGAAACGAAGAAATAAACGGAGAAACGAACAAGGAAACTGAGATTCGAAGAAAGAAAGACGAAACGAAGAAAGAAACGGAGAAACAAAGAAAGAAACGGAGATACGATGAAAGAAACGGAGTGACGAAGAAAGAATCGGAGAAACGGAGAAATAAATGGAGAAACGAAGAAATAAACGGAGAAACGAAGAATGAAACGGAGAAACGAAGAAAGAAATGGAGAAACGAAGAAAGAAACGGAGTAACGAAGAAAGAAACGAAGAAACGAAGAAAGAAACGGAGAGTCGGAGAAATAAATGGAGAAACGAAGAAATAAACCGAGAATCGGAGAAAGAAACGGAGAAGCGAACAAAGAAACGGAGAAACGAAGAAAGAAACAGAGAAACGAAGAAAGATACGAAGAAACGAAGAAATAAATGGAGAAACGAAGAAATAAACAGAGAAACGAACAAAGAAACGGAGAAACGAACAAAGAAACGGAGAAACGAACAAAGAAACGGGGAGACGGAGAAATAAATGGAGAAACGAAGAAATAAACCGAGAAACGGAGAAAGAAACGGAGAAACGAACAAAGAAACGGAGAAACGAAGAAAGAAATGGAGAACCGAAGAAAGATACGGAGAAACGAAGCAATAAATGGAGAAACGAAGAAATAAACGGAGAGACGAACAAAGAAACGGAGAAACGAAGAGGGAAACGGAGAAACGAAGAAAGAAACGGAGAAACGAAGAAAGAAACGGAGAAACGATCAAAGAAACGGAGAAACGAACAAAGAATCGGAGAAACGAAGAAAGAAGCGGAGAAACGCAGAAATAAATGGAGAAACGAAGAAATAAACGGAGGAACGAAGAATGAAACGGAGAAACGAAGAAAGAAACGGAGTAACGAAGAAAGAAACGGAGAAACGAAGAAAGAAACGGAGTAACGAAGAAAGAAACGGAGAAACGAAGAAAGAAACGGAGAAACGAAGAAAGATACGGAGAAACGAAGAAATAAATGGAGAAACGAAGAAATAAACGGAGAAGCGAACAAAGAAACGGAGAAACGAACAAAGAAACGGAGAAACGAACAAAGAAACGGAGAAACGGAGAAATAAATGGAGAAACGAAGAAATAAACCGAGAAACGGAGAAAGAAACGAAGAAACGAACAAAGAAACGGAGAAACGGAGAAAGAAATGGAGAAACGAAGAAAGATACGGAGAAACGAAGAAATAAATGGAGAAACGAAGAAATAAACGGAGAAACGAACAAAGAAACGGAGAAACGAAGAGAGAAACGGATAAACGAAGAAAGAAACGGAGAAACGATCAAAGAAACGGAGAAACGAACAAAGAATCGGAGAAACGAAGAAAGAAGCGGAGAAACGCAGAAATAAATGGAGAAACGAAGAATGAAACGGAGAAACGAAGAAAGAAACGGAGTAACGAAGAAAGAAACGGAGAAACGAAGAAAGAAACGGAGAAACGAAGAAAGATACGGAGAAACGAAGAAATAAATGGAGAAACGAAGAAATAAACGGAGAAACGAAAAAAGAAACGGAGAAACGAACAAAGAAACGGAGAAACGAACAAAGAAACGGAGAAACGGAGAAATAAATGGAGAAACGAAGAAATAAACGGAGAAACGAACAAGGAAACGGAGATTCGAAGAAAGAAAGACGAAACGAAGAAAGAAACGGAGAAACGAAGAGAGAAACGGAGAAACGAAGAAAGAAACGGAGAAACGATCAAAGAAAAGGAGAAACGAACAAAGAATCGGAGAAACGAAGAAAGAAGCGGAGAAACGCAGAACTAAATGGAGAAACGAAGAAATAAACTGAGAAACGAACAAGGAAACTGAGATTCGAAGAAAGAAAGACGAAACGAAGAAAGAAACGGAGAAACGAAGAAAGAAACGGAGAAACGAAGAAAGAAACGGAGAAACGAAGAAAGAAACGGAGAAACGAAGAAAGATACGGAGAAACGAACAAAGAAACGGAGAAACGAACAAAGAAGCGGAGAAACGAACAAAGAAGCGGAGAAACGGAGAAATAAATGGAGAAACGAAGAAATTAACCGAGAAACGGAGAAAGAAACGAAGAAACGAACAAAGAAACGGGGAAACGAACAAAGAAACGGAGAAACGAACAAAGAAACGGAGAAACGAACAAAGAAACGGAGAAACAAAGAAAGAAACGGAGAAACGGAGAAATAAATGGAGAAACGAAGAAATAAACGGAGAAACGAACAAAGAAACGGAGAAACGAACAAAGAAACGGAGAAACGAAGAAAGAAACGGAGAAACGAAGAAAGAAACGGAGAAATGAAGAAAGAAACGGAGAAACGAAGAAAGAAACGGAGAAACGAAGAAAGAGACGGGGAAAAGATGAAAGAAACGGAGAAACGAAGAAAGAAACGGAGAAATAAATGGAGAAACAAAGACATAAACGGAGAAGCGAAGAAAGAAACGGAGAAACGAACAAAGAAGCGGAGAAACGGAGAAATAAATGGAGAAACGAAGAAATTAACCGAGAAACGGAGAAAGAAACGAAGAAACGAACAAAGAAACGGGGAAACGAACAAAGAAACGGAGAAACGAAGAAAGAAACGGAGAAAAGAAGAAAGAAACGGAGTAACGAAGAAAGAAACGTAGAAACGGAGAAATAAATGGAGAAACGAAGAAAGAAACGAAGAAACGGAGAAATAAATGGAGAAACGAAGAAATAAACGGAGAAACGAACAAAGAAACGGAGAAACGAAGAGAGAAACGGAGAAACGAAGAAAGAAACGGAGAATCGAAGAAAGAAACGGAGAAACAAAGAAAGAAACGGAGAAACGAACAAAGAAACGGAGAAACGGAGAAATAAATGAAGAAACGAAGAAATAAACGGAGAAACGAAGAAAGAAACGGAGAAACGAAGAAAGAAACGGAGAAACGAAGAACGAAACGGAGTAACGAAGAATGAAACGATGAAACGAAGAAAGAAACGGGGAAACGGAGAAAGAAATGGAGAAACGAAGAAATAAACGGAGAAACGAAGAAAGAAACGGAGAAACGGAGAAAGAAACGAAGAAACGAAGAAAGAAACGGAGTTACGATGAAAGAAACGAAGAAACGAAGAAGGAAACGGAGAATCGGAGAAATAAATGGAGAAACGAAGGAATAAACCGAGAAACGGAGAAACGGAGAAACGATGAGACGAAGGAAGAAACGGTGAAACGAAGAAAGAAACGGAGAAATGAAGAATGAAACGGAGAAACGAAGAAAGAAACGGAGAAACGAAGAAAGAAACAGAGAAACGAAGAAAGATACGAAGAAACGAAGAAATAAATGGACAAACGAAGAAATAAACAGAGAAACGAACAAAGAAACGGAGAAACGAACAAAGAAACGGAGAAACGAACAAAGAAACGGGGAGACGGAGAAATAAATGGAGAAACGAAGAAATAAACCGAGAAACGGAGAAAGAAACGGAGAAACGAACAAAGAAACGGAGAAACGAAGAAAGAAATGGAGAACCGAAGAAAGATACGGAGAAACGAAGCAATAAATGGAGAAACGAAGAAATAAACGGAGAAACGAACAAAGAAGCGGAGAAACGAAGAGAGAAACGGAGAAATGAAGAAAGAAACGGAGAAACGAAGAAAGAAACGGAAAAACGATCAAAGAGACGGAGAAACGAACAAAGAATCGGAGAAACGAAGAAAGAAACGGAGAAACGAAGAAAGAAACGGAGAAACGGAGAAATAAATGGAGAAACGAAGAAATAAACCGAGAAACGGAGAAAGAAATGGAGAAACGAACAAAGAAACGGAGAAACGAAGAAAGAAATGGAGAAACGAAGAAAGATACGGAGAAACGAAGAAATAAATGGAGAAACGAAGAAATAAACAGAGAAACGAACAAAGAAACGGAGAAACGAAGAAAGAAATGGAGGACCGAAGAAAGATACGGAGAAACGAAGAAATAAATGGAGAAACGAAGAAATAAACGGAGAAACGAACAAAGAAACGGAGAAACGAAGAGAGAAACGGAGAAACGAAGAAAGAAACGGAGAAACGAAGAAAGAAACGGAGAAACGATCAAAGAGACGGAGAAACGAACAAAGAATCGGAGAAACGAAGAAAGAAGCGGAGAAACGCAGAAAAAAATGGAGAAACGAAGAAATAAACGGAGAAACGAAGAATGAAACGGAGAAACGAAGAAAGAAACGGAGTAACGAAGAAAGAAACGGAGAAACGAAGAAAGAGACGGAGAAACGAAGAAAGATACGGAGAAACGAAGAAATAAATGGAGAAACGAAGAAATAAACGGAGAAACGAACAAAGAAACGGAGAAACGAACAAAGAAACGGAGAAACGAAGAAAGAAACGGAGAAACGGAGAAATAAATGGAGAAACGAAGAAATAAACCGAGAAACGGAGAAAGAAATAGAGAAACGAACAAAGAAACGGAGAAACGAAGAAAGAAATGGAGAAACGAAGAAAGATACGGAGAACCGAATAAATAAATGGAGAAACGAAGAAATAAACGGAGAAACGAACAAAGAAACGGAGAAACGAACAAAGAAACGGAGAAACGAACAAAGAAACGGAGAAACGAACAAAGAAACGGAGAAATGAAGCAAGAAACGGAGAAACGAAGAAAGAAACGGAGAAACGAAGAAAGAAATGGAGATACGAAGAAATAAATGGAGAAACGAGCAAAGAAACGGAGAAACGAAGAGAGAAACGGAGAAACGGAGAAACGAAGAAAGAAACGGAGATACGAAGAAAGAAACGGAGATACGAAGAAAGAAACGGAGAAACGAAGGAAGAAACGGAGAATCGAAGAAAGAAACGGAGAAATGAAGAAAGAAACGGAGAAACGAAGAAAGAAACGGAGAAACGAAGAAAGAAACGGAGAAACGGAGAAATAAATGGAGAAACGAAGAAATAAACGGAGAAGCGAACCAGGAATCGGAGAAACGAAGAAAGAAACGGAGAATCGGAGAAATAAATGTAGAAACGAAGGAATAAACCGAGAAACGGAGAAACCGAGAAACGATGAGACGAAGGAAGAAACGGAGAAACGAAGAAAGAAACGGAGAAATGTAGAATGAAACGAAGAAACGAAGAAAGAAACGGAGATACGAAGAAAGAATCGGAGAAACGAAGAAAGAAACGGAGAAACGAACAAAGAAACGGAGAAACGAACAAAGAAACGGAGAAACGAACAAAGAAACGGAGAAACGGAGAAATAAATGGAGAAACGAAGAAATAAACGGAGAAGCGAACATGGAAACGGAGATTCGAAGAAAGAAACGGAGAAACGAAGAAAGAAACGGAGAAACGAAGAAAGAAACGGAGATACGAAGAAAGAAACGGAGAAACGAAGGAAGAAACGGAGAAACGAAGAAACTAACGGAGAAACGAAGAAAGAAACGGAGAAACGAAGAAAGAAACGGAGAAACGGAGAAATACATGGAGAAACGAAGAAATAAACGGAGAAGCGAACCAGGAAACGGAGAAGCGAAGAAAGAAACGGAGAATCGGAGAAATAAATGGAGAAACAAAGATATAAACCGAGAATCGGAGAAAGAAACGGAGAAGCGAACAAAGAAACGGAGAAACGAAGAAAGAAACGGAGAAACGAACAAAGAAACGGAGAAACGAAGAAAGAAATGGAGAAACGAAGAAAGATACGGAGAAACGAAGAAATAAATGGAGAAATGAAGAAATAAACGGAGAAACGAACAAAGAAACGGAGAAACGAAGAGAGAAACGGAGAAACGAAGAAAGAAACGGAGAAACGATCAAAGAAACGGAGAAACGAACAAAGAATCGGAGAAACGAAGAACGAAGCGGAGAAACGCAGAATTAAATGGAGAAACGAAGAAATAAACGGAGAAACGAAGAATGAAACGGAGAAACGAAGAAAGAAACGGAGTAACGAAGAAAGAAACGGAGAAACGAAGAAATAAATGGAGAAACGAAGAAATAAACGGAGAAACGAAGAAAGAAACGGAGAAACGAACAAAGAAACGGAGAAACGAAGAAAGAAATGGAGAAACGAAGAAAGATACGGAGAAACGAAGAAATAAATGGAGAAACGAAGAAATAAACGGAGAAACGAACAAAGAAACGGAGAAACGAAGAGAGAAACGGAGAAACGAAGAAAGAAACGGAGAAACGATCAAAGAAACGGAGAAACGAACAAAGAATCGGAGAAACGAAGAACGAAGCGGAGAAACGCAGAAATAAGTGGAGAAACGAAGAAATAAACGGAGAAACGAAGAATGAAACGGAGAAACGAAGAAAGAAACGGAGTAACGAAGAAAGAAACGGAGAAACGAAGAAATAAATGGAGAAACGAAGAAATAAACGGAGAAACGAAGAAAGAAATGGAGAAACGAAGAGAGAAACGGAGAAACGAAGAAAGAAACGGAGAAACGATCAAAGAAACGGAGAAACGAACAAAGAATCGGAGAAACGAAGAAAGAAGCGGAGAAACGCAGAAATAAATGGAGAAACGAAGAAATAAACGGAGTAACGAAGAAAGAAACGATGAAACGAAGACAGAAACGGGGAAACGGAGAAAGAAATGGAGAAACGAAGAAATAAACGGAGAAACGAAGAAAGAAACGGAGAAACGGAGAAAGAAACGGAGAAACGAAGAAATAAACGGAGAAACGAAGAAAGAATCGGAGAAACGAAGAAAGAAACGGAGAATCGGAGAAATAAATGGAGAAACGAAGAAATAGACCGCGAAACGGAGAAAGAAACGGAGAAACGAACAAAGAAACGGAGAAACGAAGAAAGAAACGGAGAAACGAACAAAGAAACGGGGAAACGAAGAAAGAAACGGAGAAACGAACAAAGAAACGGAGAAACGAACAAAGAAACGGAGAAACGAAGAAAGAAACGCAGAAACGAAGAAAGAAACGGGGATACGAAGAAAGAAACGGAGAAACGAAGGAAGAAACGGAGAAACGAAGAAAGAAACGGAGAAACGAAGAAAGAAACGGAGAAACGAAGAAAGAAACGAAGAAACGCAGAAATAAATGGAGAAACGAAGAAATAAACGGAGAATCGAAGAAAGAAACGGAGAAACGGAGAAAGAAACGGAGAAACGAAGAAATAAACGGAGAAACGAAGAAAGAATCGGAGAAACGAAGAAAGAAACGAAGAAACGAAGAACGAAACGGAGTAACGAAGAAAGAAACGATGAAACGAAGAAAGAAACGGGGAAACGGAGAAAGAAATGGAGAAACGAAGAAATAAACGGAGAAACGAAGAAAGAAACGGAGAAACGGAGAAAGAAACGGAGAAACGAAGAAATAAACGGAGAAACGAAGAAAGAATCGGAGAAACGAAGAAAGAAACGGAGAATCGGAGAAATAAATGGAGAAACGATGAAATAGACCGAGAAACGGAGAAAGAAACGGAGAAACGAACAAAGAAACGGAGAAACGAAGAAACAAACGGGGAAACGAACAAAGAAACGGAGAAACGAACAACGAAACGGAGAAACGAACAAAGAAACGGAGAAACGAAGAAAGAAACGCAGAAACGAAGAAAGAAACGGGGATACGAAGAAAGAAACGGAGAAACGAAGGAAGAAACAAAGAAAGAAACGGAGAATCGGAGAAATAAATGGAGAAACGAAGGAAGAAACCGAGAGACGGAGAAATGGAGAAACGATGAAACGAAGGAAGAAACGGAGAAACGAACAAAGAAACGGAGAAACGAACAAAGAAACGGAGAAACGAACAAAGAAACGGAGAAACGGAGAAATAAATGGAGAAACGAAGAAATAAACGGAGAAACGAACATGGAAACGGAGATTCGAAGAAAGAAACGGAGAAACGAAGAAAGAAACGGAGAAACGAAGAAAGAAACGGAGATACGAAGAAAGAAACGGAGAAACGAAGAAAGAAACGGAGAAACGAAGAAAGAAACGGAGAAACGAAGAAAGAAACGGAGAAACGAAGAAAGAAACGGAGAAAGGAAGAAACTAACGGAGAAACGAAGAAAGAAACGGAGAAACGAAGAAAGAAACGGAGAAACGGAGAAATAAATGGAGAAACGAAGAAATAAACGGAGAAGCGAACCAGGAAACGGAGAAACGAAGAAAGAAACGGAGAATCGAAGAAAGAAATGGAGAAACGAAGAAAGAAACGGAGAAACGAAGAAAGAAACAGAGATACGAAGAAAGAAACGGAGAAACGAAGAAAGAAACGGAGAAACGAACAAAGAAACGGAGAAACGAAGAAAGAAATGGAGAAACGAAGAAATAAACGGAGAAACGAAGAAAGAAACGGAGAAACGGAGAGAGAAACGGAGAAACGAAGAAAGAAACGGAGCAACGAAGAAAGAAACGAAGAAACGAAGAAAGAAACGGAGAGTCGGAGAAATAAATGGAGAAACGAAGAAATAAACCGAGAATCGGAGAAAGAAACGGAGAAGCGAACAAAGAAACGGAGAAACGAAGAAAGAAACGGAGAAACGAACAAAGAAACGGAGAAACGAAGAAAGAAATGGAGAAACGAAGAAATAAACGGAGAAACGAACAAAGAAACGGAGAAACGGAGAGAGAAACGGAGAAACGAAGAAAGAAACGGAGAAACGAAGAAAGAAACGGAGAAACGAAGAAATAAATGGAGAAACGAAGAAATAAACGGAGAAACGAAGAAAGAAACGGAGAAACGATCAAAGAAACGGAGAAACGAACAAAGAATCGGAGAAACGAAGAAAGAAGCGGAGAAACGCAGAAATAAATGCAGAAACGAAGAAATAAACGGAGAAACGAAGAATGAAACGGAGAAACGAAGAAAGAAACGGAGTAACGAAGAAAGAAACGGAGAAACGAAGAAAGAAACGGAGAAACGAAGAAAGATTCGGAGAAACGAAGAAATAAATGGAGAAACGAAGAAATAAATGGAGAAACGAACAAAGAAACGGAGAAACGAACAAAGAAACGGAGAAACGGAGAAAGAAATGGAGAAACGAAGAAAGATACGGAGAAACGAAGAAATAAATGGAGAAACGAAGAAATAAACGGAGAAACGAACAAAGAAACGGAGAAACGAAGAGAGAAACCGAGAAACGAAGAAAGAAACGGAGAAACGATCAAAGTAACGGAGAAACGAACAAAGAATCGGAGAAACAAAGAAAGAAGCGGAGAAACGCAGAAATAAATGGAGAAACGAAGAAATAAACGGAGAAACGAAGAATGAAACGGAGAAACGAAGAAAGAAACGGAGTAACGAAGAATGAAACGGAGAAACGAAGAAAGAAACGGAGAAACGAAGAAAGATACGGAGAAACGAAGAAACAAATGGAGAAACGAAGAAATAAACGGAGAAACGAACAAAGAAACGGAGAAACGAACAAAGAAACGGAGAAACGAAGAAACAAACGGGGATACGAAGAAAGAAACGGAGAAACGAAGGAAGAAACGAAGAAAGAAACGGAGAAACGAAGGAAGAAACGAAGAAAGAAACGGAGAATCGGAGAAATAAATGGAGAAACGAAGGAAGAAACCGAGAAACGGAGAAACGGAGAAACGATGAAACGAAGAAAGAAACGGAGAAACGGAGAAATAAATGGAGAAACGAAGAAATAAACGGAGAAACGAACAAAGAAACGGAGAAACGGACAAAGAAACGGAGAATCGAAGAAAGAAACGGAGAAACGAAGAAAGAAACGGAGAAATGAAGAAAGAAACGGAGAAACGAAGATAGAAACGGAGAAACGAAGAAAGAGACGGAGAAAAGATGAAAGAAACGGAGAAACGAAGAAAGAAACGGAGAAATAAATGGAGAAACAAAGATATAAACGGAGAAACGAAGAAAGAAACGGAGAAACGAAGAAACGATGAATGAAACGGAAAAACGAAGAAAGAAACGGAGAAAGAAACGGAATAACGTAGAAAGAAACGTAGAAACGGAGAAATAAATGGAGAAACGAAGAAAGAAACGAAGAAACGGAGAAATAAATAGAGAAACGAAGAAATAAACGGAGAAACGAACAAGGAAACGAAGAAACGAAGAAATAAATGGAGAAACGAAGAAATAAACGGAGAATCGAAGAAAGAAACGGAGAAACAAAGAAAGAAACGGAGAAACGGAGAAAGAAACGGAGAAACGAAGAAATAAACGGAGAAACGAAGAAAGAATCGGAGAAACGAAGAAAGAAACGGAGAATCGGAGAAATAAATGGAGAAACGAAGAAATAGACCGAGAAACGGAGAAAGAAACGGAGAAACGAACAAAGGAACGGAGAAACGAAGAAAGAAACGGAGAAACGAACAAAGAAACGGGGAAACGAACAAAGAAACGGAGAAACGAACAAAGAAACGGAGAAACGAACAAAGAAACGGAGAAACGAAGAAAGAAACGCAGAAACGAAGAAAGAAACGGGGATACGAAGAAAGAAACGGGGATACGAAGAAAGAAACGGAGAAACGAAGGAAGAAACGAAGAAAGAAACGGAGAAACGAAGGAAGAAACGAAGAAAGAAACGGAGAAACGGAGAAATAAATGGAGAAACGAAGAAATAAACGGAGAAACGGACCAGGAAACGGAGAAAGAAACGGAGAGTCGAAGAAAGAAATGGAGAAACGAAGAAAGAAACGGGGATACGAAGAAAGAAACGGAGAAACGAAGGAAGAAACGAAGAAAGAAACGGAGAAACGAAGGGAGAAACGAAGAAAGAAACGGAGAATCGGAGAAATAAATGGAGAAACGAAGGAAGAAACCGAGAAACGGAGAAACGGAGAAACGATGAAACGAAGGAAGAAACGGAGAAACGAAGAAAGAAACGGAGAAATGAAGAAAGAAACGAAGAAACGAAGAAAGAAACGGAGAAACGAAGAAAGAAACGGAGAAACGAAGAAAGAAACGGAGATACGATGAAAGAAACGGAGTAAAGAAGAAAGAATCGGAGAAACGGAGAAATAAATGGAGAAACGAAGAAATAAACGGAGAAACGAAGAATGAAACGGAGAAACGAAGAAAGAAATGGAGAAACGAAGAAAGAAACGGAGTAACGAAGAAAGAAACGAAGAAACGAAGAAAGAAACGGAGAGTCGGAGAAATAAATGGAGAAACAAAGAAATAAACCGAGAATCGGAGAAAGAAACGGAGAAGCGAACAAAGAAACGGAGAAACGAAGAAAGAAACGGAGAAACGAACAAAGAAACGGAGAAACGAAGAAAGAAATGGAGAAACGAAGAAATAAACGGAGAAACGAACAAAGAAACGGAGAAACGCAGAGAGAAACGGAGAAACGAAGAATGAAACGGAGAAACGAAGAAAGAAACGTAGTAACGAAGAATGAAACGGAGAAACGAAGAAAGAAACGGAGAAACGAAGAAAGATACGGAGAAACGAAGAATGAAACGGAGAAACGAAGAAAGAAACGGAGTAACGAAGAAAGAAACGGAGAAACGAAGACAGAAACGGAGAAACGAAGAAAGATACGGAGAAACGAAGAAATAAATGGAGAAACGAAGAAATAAACGGGGAAACGAAAAAAGAAACGGAGAAACGAACAAAGAAACGGAGAAACGAAGAAAGAAACGGAGTAACGAAGAAAAAAACGGAGAAACGAAGAAAGAAACGGAGAAACGAAGAAAGATACGGAGAAACGAAGAAATAAATGGAGAAACGAAGAAATAAACGGAGAAACGAAGAAATAAACGGAGAAACGAAGAATGAAACGGAGAAACGAAGAAAGAAACGGAGTAACGAAGAAAGATACGGAGAAACGAAGAAATAAATGGAGAAACGAAGAAATAAACGGAGAAACGAACAAAGATACGGAGAAACGAACAAAGAAACGGAGAAACGAACACAGAAACGGAGAAACGAACAAAGAAACGGAGAAACGGAGAAATAAATGGAGAAACGAAGAAATATACGGAGAAACGAAGAATGAAACGGAGAAACGAAGAAAGAAACGGAGTAACGAAGAAAAAAACGCAGAAACGAAGAAAGAAACGGAGAAACGAAGAAAGATACGGAGAAACGAAGAAATAAATGGAGAAACGAAGAAATAAACGGAGAAGCGAACAAAGAAACGGAGAAACGAAGAATGAAACAGAGAAACGAAGAAAGAAACGGAGTAACGAAGAAAGAAACGGAGAAACGAAGAAAGAAACGGAGAAACGAAGAAAGATACGGAGAAACGAAGAAATAAATGGAGAAACGAAGAAATAAACGGAGAAGCGAACAAAGAAACGGAGAAACGGACAAAGAAACGGAGAAACGAACAAAGAAACGGAGAAACGGAGAAATAAATGGAGAAACGAAGAAATAAACCGAGAAACGGAGAAAGAAACGGAGAAACGAACAAAGAAACGGAGAAACGGAGAAAGAAATGGAGAAACGAAGAAAGATACGGAGAAACGAAGAAATAAATGGAGAAACGAAGAAATAAACGGAGAAACGAACAAAGAAACGGAGAAACGAAGAGAGAAACGGAGAAACGAACAAAGAAACGGAGAAACGATCAAAGAAACGGAGATACGAACAAAGAATCGGAGAAACGAAGAAAGAAGCGGAGAAACGCCGAAATAAATGGAGAAACGAAGAAATAAACGGAGAAACGAAGAATGAAACGGAGAAACGAAGAAAGAAACGGAGTAACGAAGAATGAAACGGAGAAACGAAGAAAGAAACGGAGAAACGAAGAAAGATACGGAGAAACGAAGAAATAAATGGAGAAACGAAGAAATAAACGGAGAAACGAACAAAGATACGGAGAAACGAACAAAGAAACGGAGAAACGAACAAAGAAACGGAGAAACGAACAAAGAAACGGAGAAACGGAGAAATAAATGGAGAAACGAAGAAATATACGGACAAACGAAGAAAGAAACGGAGAAACGAAGAAAGATACGGAGAAACGAAGAAATAAATGGAGAAACGAAGAAATAAACGGAGAAACGAACAAAGAAACGGAGAAACGAACAAAGAAACGGAGAAACGGAGAAATAAATGGAGAAACGAAGAAATAAACCGAGAAACGGAGAAAGAAACGGAGAAACGAACAAAGAAACGGAGAAACGAAGAATGAAATGGAGAAACGAAGAAAGATACGGAGAAACGAAGAAATAAATGGAGAAACGAAGAAATAAACGGAGAAACGAACAAAGAAACGGAGAAACGAACAAAGAAACGGAGAAACGAACAAAGAAACGGAGAAACGGAGAAATAAATGGAGAAACGAAGAAATAAACCGAGAAACGGAGAAACGAACAAAGAAAGGGAGAAACGAAGAATGAAATGGAGAAACGAAGAAAGATACGGAGAAACGAAGAAATAAATGGAGAAACGAAGAAATAAACGGAGAAACGAACAAAGAAACGGAGAAACGAAGAGAGAAACGGAGAAACGAAGAAAGAAACGGAGAAACGAAGAAAGAAACGGAGAAACGATCAAAGAAACGGAGAAACGAACAAAGAATCGGAGAAACGAAGAAAGAAGCGGAGAAACGCAGAAATAAATGGAGAAACGAAGAAATAAACGGAGAAACGAAGAATGAAACGGAGAAACGAAGAAAGAAACGGAGTAACGGAGAAAGAAACGGAGAAACGAAGAAAGATACGGAAAAACGAAGAAATAAATGGAGAAACGAAGAAATAAACGGAGAAGCGAACAAAGAAACGGAGAAACGAACAAAGAAATGGAGAAACGAGCAAAGAATCGGAGAAACAAAGAAAGAAGCGGAGAAACGCAGAAATAAATGGAGAAACGAAGAAATAAACGGAGAAACGAAGACTGAAACGGAGAAACGAAGAAAGAAACGGAGTAACGAAGAATGAAACGGAGAAACGAAGAAAGAAACGGAGAAACGAAGAAAGATACGGAGAAACGAAGAAATAAATGGAGAAACGAAGAAATAAACGGAGAAACGAACAAAGAAACGGAGAAACGAACAAAGAAACGGAGAAACGAACAAAGAAACGGAGAAACGAACAAAGAAACGGAGAAACGATGAAATAAATGGAGAAACGAAGAAATTAACCGAGAAACGGAGAAAGAAACGGAGAAACGAACAAAGAAACGGAGAAACGAACAAAGAAACGGAGAAACGAAGAAAGAAACGGAGAAACGGAGAAATAAATGGAGAAACGAAGAAATAAACGGAGAAACGAACAAAGAAACGGAGAAACGAACAAAGAATCGGAGAAACGAAGAAAGAAGCGGAGAAACGCAGAAATAAATGGAGAAACGGAGAAATAAACGGAGAAACGTAGAATGAAACAGAGAAACGAAGAAAGAAACGGAGTAACGAAGAAAGAAACGGAGAAACGAAGAAAGATACGGAGAAACGAAGAAATAAATGGAGAAACGAAGAAATAAACGGAGAAACGAACAAAGAAACGGAGAAACGAAGAAAGAAACGGAGAAACGAAGAAAGAAACGGAGATACGATGAAAGAAACGGAGTAATGAAGAAAGAATCGGAGAAACGGAGAAATAAATGGAGAAACGAAGAAAGAAACGGAGAGTCGGAGAAATAAATGGAGAAACAAAGAAATAAACCGAGAATCGGAGAAAGAAACGGAGAAGCGAACAAAGAAACGGAGAAACGAACAAAGAAACGGAGAAACGAAGAAAGAAACGCAGAAACGAAGAAAGATACGGGGATACGAAGAAAGAAACGGAGAAACGAAGAAATAAACGGAGAAACGAAGAAAGAAACGGAGAAACGAAGAAATAAACGGAGAATCGAAAAAGCAAACGGAGAAACGAAGAAAGAAACGGAGAAACCAAGAAAGGAACGGAGAAACGAAGAAAGAAACGCAGTGACGATGAAAGAAACGAAGAAACGAAGAAACCAACGGAGAATCGGAGAAATAAATGGAGAAACGAAGGAATAAACCGAGAAACGGAGAAAAGGAGAAACGATGAAACGAACAAAGAAACGGAGAAACGACCAAAGAAACGAAGAAACGAAGAAAGAAACGGAGAAACGAACAAAGAAACGGAGAAACGACCAAAGAAACGAAGAAACGAAGAAAGAAACGGAGAAACGAAGAAATAAACGGAGAAACGAAGAAATAAACGGAGAAGCGGACCAGGAAACGGAGAAAGAAACGGAGAGTCGAAGAAAGAAATGGAGAAACGAAGAAAGAAACGGGGATACGAAGAAAGAAATGGAGAAACGAAGGAAGAAACCGAGAAACGGAGAAATGGAGAAACGATGAAACGAAGGAAGAAACGGAGATACGAAGAAAGAAACGGAGAAACGAAGAAAGAAACGGAGAAACGAAGAAAGAAACGGAGAAACGACCAAAGAAACGAAGAAACGAAGAAAGAAACGGAGAAACGAAAAAAGAAACGCAGTGACGATGAAAGAAACGAAGAAACGAAGAAAGCAACGGAGAATCGGAGAAATAAATGGAGAAACGAAGGTATAAACCGAGAAACGGAGAAACGGAGAAACGATGAAACGAAGGAAGAAACGGAGAAACGAAGAAAGAAACGGAGAAATGAAGAAAGAAACGAAGAAACGAAGAAAGAAACGGAGAAACGAAGAAAGAAACGGAGAAACGAAGAAAGAAACGGAGATACGATGAAAGAAACGGAGTAATGAAGAAAGAATCGGAGAAACGGAGAAATAAATGGAGAAACGAAGAAATAAACCGAGAATCGGAGAAAGAAACGGAGAAGCGAACAAAGAAACGGAGAAACGAAGAAAGAAACGGAGAAACGATCAAAGAAACGGAGAAGCGAACAAAGAATCGGAGAAACGAAGTACGAAGCGGAGAAACGCAGCAATAAATGGAGAAACGAAGAAATAAACGGAGAAACGAAGAATGAAACGGAGAAACGAAGAAAGAAACGGAGTAACGAAGAAAGAAACGGAGAAACGAAGAAATAAATGGAGAAACGAAGAAATAAACGGAGAAACGAAGAAAGAAATGGAGAAACGAAGAGAGAAACGGATAAACGAAGAAAGAAACGGAGAAACGATCAAAGAAACGGAGAAACGAACAAAGAATCGGAGAAACGAAGAAAGAAGCGGAGAAACGCAGAAATAAATGGAGAAACGAAGAAATAAACGGAGAAACGAAGAATGAAACGGAGAAACGAAGAAAGATACGGAGAAACGAAGAAATAAATGGAGAAACGAAGAAATAAACGGAGAAACGAACAAAGAAACGGAGAAACGAAGAAAGAAATGGAGAAACGAAGAAATAAACGGGGAAACGAACAAAGAAACGGAGAAACGAAGAGAGAAACGGAGAAACGAAGAAAGAAACGGAGTAACGAAGAAAGAAACGAAGAAACGAAGAAAGAAACGGAGAGTCGGAGAAATAAATGGAGAAACGAAGAAATAAACCGAGAATCGGAGAAAGAAACGGAGAAGCGAACAAAGAAACGGAGAAACGAAGAAAGAAACGGAGAAACGAACAAAGAAACGGAGAAACGAAGAAAGAAATGGAGAAACGAAGAAATAAACGGAGAAACGAACAAAGAAACGGAGAAACGCAGAGAGAAACGGAGAAACGAAGAAAGAAACGGAGAAACGATCAAAGAAACGGAGAAACGAACAAAGAATCGGAGAAACGAAGAAAGAAGCGGAGAAACGCAGAAATAAATGGAGAAACTAAGAAATAAACGGAGAAACGAAGAATGAAACGGAGAAACGAAGAAAGAAACGGAGTAACGAAGAAAGAAACGGAGAAACGAAGAAAGAAACGGAGAAACGAAGAAAGATACGGAGAAACGAAGAAATAAATGGAGAAACGAAAAAAGAAACGGAGAAACGAACAAAGAAACGGAGAAACGAAGAGAGAAACGGAGAAACGAAGAAAGAAACGGAGAAACGAAGAAAGAAACGGAGAAACGATCAAAGAAACGGAGAAACGAACAAAGAATCGGAGAAACGAAGAAAGAAACGGAGAAACGAAGAAATAAACGGAGAAACGAAGAAAGAAACGGACAAACGAAGAAATAAACGGAGAATCGAAAAAGCAAACGGAGAAACGAAGAAAGAAACGGAGAAACGAAGAAAGGAACGGAGAAACGAAGAAAGAAACGCAGTGACGATGAAAGAAACGAAGAAACGAAGAAAGCAACGGAGAATCGGAGAAATAAATGGAGAAACGAAGGAATAAACCGAGAAACGGAGAAACGGAGAAACGATGAAACGAAGGAAGAAACGGAGAAACGAAGAATGAAACGGAGAAACGAAGAAAGAAATGGAGAAACGAAGAAAGAAACGGAGTAACGAAGAAAGAAACGAAGAAACGAAGAAAGAAACGGAGAGTCGGAGAAATAAATGGAGAAACAAAGAAATAAACCGAGAATCGGAGAAAGAAACGGAGAAGCGAACAAAGAAACGGAGAAACGAAGAAAGAAACGGAGAAACGATCAAAGAAACGGAGAAACGAGCAAAGAATCGGAGAAACGAAGTACGAAGCGGAGAAACGCAGCAATAAATGGAGAAACGAAGAAATAAACGGAGAAACGAAGAATGAAACGGAGAAACGAAGAAAGAAACGGAGTAACGAAGAAAGAAACGGAGAAACGAAGAAATAAATGGAGAAACGAAGAAATAAACGGAGAAACGAAGAAAGAAATGGAGAAACGAAGAGAGAAACGGATAAACGAAGAAAGAAACGGAGAAACGATCAAAGAAACGGAGAAACGAACAAAGAATCGGAGAAACGAAGAAAGAAGCGGAGAAACGCAGAAATAAATGGAGAAACGAAGAAATAAACGGAGAAACGAAGAAAGATACGGAGAAACGAAGAAATAAATGGAGAAACGAAGAAATAAACGGAGAAACGAACAAAGAAACGGAGAAACGAAGAAAGAAATGGAGAAACGGAGAAATAAACGGGGAAACGAACAAAGAAACGGAGAAACGAAGAGAGAAACGGAGAAACGAAGAAAGAAACGGAGTAACGAAGAAAGAAACGAAGAAACGAAGAAAGAAACGGAGAGTCGGAGAAATAAATGGAGAAACGAAGAAATAAACCGAGAATCGGAGAAAGAAACGGAGAAGCGAACAAAGAAACGGAGAAACGAAGAAAGAAACGGAGAAACGAACAAAGAAACGGAGAAACGAAGAAAGAAATGGAGAAACGAAGAAATAAACGGAGAAACGAACAAAGAAACGGAGAAACGCAGAGAGAAACGGAGAAACGAAGAAAGAAACGGAGAAACGATCAAAGAAACGGAGAAACGAACAAAGAATCGGAGAAACGAAGAAAGAAGCGGAGAAACGCAGAAATAAATGGAGAAACTAAGAAATAAACGGAGAAACGAAGAATGAAACGGAGAAACGAAGAAAGAAACGGAGTAACGAAGAAAGAAACGGAGAAACGAAGAAAGAAACGGAGAAACGAAGAAAGATACGGAGAAACGAAGAAATAAATGGAGAAACGAAGAAATAAACGGAGAAACGAAAAAAGAAACGGAGAAACGAACAAAGAAACGGAGAAACGAAGAGAGAAACGGAGAAACGAAGAAAGAAACGGAGAAACGAAGAAAGAAACGGAGAAACGATCAAAGAAACGGAGAAACGAACAAAGAATCGGAGAAACGAAGAAAGAAGCGGAGAAACGCAGAAATAAATGGACAAACGAAGAAATAAACGGAGAAACGAAGAATGAAACAGAGAAACGAAGAAAGAAACGGAGTAACGAAGAAAGAAACGGAGAAACGAAGAAAGAAACGGAGAAACGAAGAAAGATACGGAGAAACGAAGAAATAAATGGAGAAACGAAGAAATAAACGGAGAAGCGAACAAAGAAACGGAGAAACGAACAAAGAAACGGAGAAACGAACAAAGAAACGGAGAAACGAACAAAGAAACGGAGAAACGAACAAAGAAACGGAGAAACGGAGAAATAAATGGAGAAACGAAGAAATAAACCGAGAAACGGAGAAAGAAACGGAGAAACGAACAAAGAAACGAAGAAACGAAGAATGAAATGGAGAAGCGAAGAAAGATACGGAGAAACGAAGAAATAAATGGAGAAACGAAGAAATAAACGGAGAAACGAACAAAGAAACGGAGAAACGAACAAAGAAACGGAGAAACGAACAAAGAAACGGAGAAACGGAGAAATAAATGGAGAAACGAAGAATGAAACGGAGAAACGAAGAAAGAAACGGAGTAACGAAGAAAGAAACGGAGAAACGAAGAAAGAAACGGAGAAACGAAGAAAGATACGGAGAAACGAAGAAATAATTGGAGAAACGAAGAAATAAACGGAGAAACGAACAAAGAAACGGAGAAACGAACAAAGAAACGGAGAAACGAACAAAGAATCGGAGAAACGAAGAAAGAAGCGGAGAAACGCAGAAATAAATGGAGAAACGAAGAAATAAACGGAGAAACGAAGAATGAAACGGAGAAACGAAGAAAGAAACGGAGTAACGAAGAAAGAAACGGAGAAACGAAGAAAGAAACGGAGAAACGAAGAAAGATACGGAGAAACGAAGAAATAAATGGAGAAAAGAAGAAATAAACGGAGAAACGAAGAAAGAAACGGAGAAACGAAGAGAGAAACGGAGAAACGAAGAAAGAAACGGAGAAACGAAGAAAGAAACGGAGAAACGATCAAAGAAACGGAGAAACGAACAAAGAATCGGAGAAACGAAGAAAGAAGCGGAGAAACGCAGAAATAAATGGACAAACGAAGAAATAAACGGAGAAACGAAGAATGAAACAGAGAAACGAAGAAAGAAACGGAGTAACGAAGAAAGAAACGGAGAAACGAAGAAAGAAACGGAGAAACGAAGAAAGATACGGAGAAACGAAGAAATAAATGGAGAAACGAAGAAATAAACGGAGAAGCGAACAAAGAAACGGAGAAACGAACAAAGAAACGGAGAAACGAACAAAGAAACGGAGAAACGAACAAAGAAACGGAGAAACGAACAAAGAAACGGAGAAACGAACAAAGAAACGGAGAAACGGAGAAATAAATGGAGAAACGAAGAAATAAACCGAGAAACGGAGAAAGAAACGGAGAAACGAACAAAGAAACGAAGAAACGAAGAATGAAATGGAGAAGCGAAGAAAGATACGGAGAAACGAAGAAATAAATGGAGAAACGAAGAAATAAACGGAGAAACGAACAAAGAAACGGAGAAACGAACAAAGAAACGGAGAAACGAACAAAGAAACGGAGAAACGGAGAAATAAATGGAGAAACGAAGAATGAAACGGAGAAACGAAGAAAGAAACGGAGTAACGAAGAAAGAAACGGAGAAACGAAGAAAGAAACGGAGAAACGAAGAAAGATAAGGAGAAACGAAGAAATAATTGGAGAAACGAAGAAATAAACGGAGAAACGAACAAAGAAACGGAGAAACGAACAAAGAAACGGAGAAACGAACAAAGAATCGGAGAAACGAAGAAAGAAGCGGAGAAACGCAGAAATAAATGGAGAAACGAAGAAATAAACGGAGAAACGAAGAATGAAACGGAGAAACGAAGAAAGAAACGGAGTAACGAAGAAAGAAACGGAGAAACGAAGAAAGAAACGGAGAAACGAAGAAAGATACGGAGAAACGAAGAAATAATTGGAGAAACGAAGAAATAAACGGAGAAACGAACAAAGAAACGGAGAAACGAACAAAGAAACGGAGAAACGAACAAAGAAACGGAGAAACGGAGAAATAAATGGAGAAACGAAGAAATAAACCGAGAAACGGAGAAACGAACAAAGAAACGGAGAAACGAAGAATGAAATGGAGAAACGAAGAAAGATACGGAGAAACGAAGAAATAA
>NW_027479937.1:0-52521 GCF_051014685.1 Ptiloglossa arizonensis
TATGATCTATATCGTATAACGTATAACGTATATCCTGCAACGCATAACGTATATCCTATAACGTATAACGTTTAAAGGTAAAGGTATACGTATAACGTATAACGTATAACGTATAACGTATAACGTATAACGTATAACGTATAAACGCTATAACGTACAACGTATAATGTATAACGTATAACGTATAACGTAAAACGTATAACGTATAACGTATAACGTATAACGTATAACGTATAACGTATAACGTATAACGTCTAAGTGTAACGTAGAACGTATAACGTACAACGTATAACGTGTAACGTATAACGTACTAACATGTAACGTATAACGTATAACGCTATAACGTATAACGTATAACGTATAACGTATAAACGTATAAACGTATAACGTATAACGTATAACGTATGACGCATAACGTATAACGTTATAACGTATAACGTTATAACGTAGAACGTATAACGTATACGTAATAACGTATAACTTATAACGTATAACTTATAACGTATAACGAATATCGTTAAAACGTATAACGCATAACGTATAACGTATAACGTATAACGTATAACGTATAACGTATAACGTATAACGTATAACGCTATAACGTATAACGTATAACGTATAACGTATAACGTATAACGTATAAACGTATAAAGTATAACGTATAACGTATAACGTATAACGTATAACGTATAACGTATAACGTATAACGTATAACGTATAACGTATAACGTATAACGTATAACGTATAACGTATAACGTATAACGTTATACGTATAACGTATAACGTATAACGTATAACGTATAACGCATAACGTATAAATTCTAACGCATAACGTATAACGTATAACGCATAACGTATACGTATAACGTATAACGTATAACGTATAACGTATAACGTATAACGTATAACGTATAAACGTATAACGTATAACGTATAACGTATAACGTATAACGTATAACGTATAACGTATAACGTATAACGTATAACGTATACGTTATAACGTATAACGTATAACGTATAACGTATAACGTATAACGTATAACGTATAACGTATAACGTATAACGTATAACGTATAACGTATACGTATAACGTATAACGTATAACGTATAACGTATAACGTATAACGTATAACGTATAACGTATAACGTATAACGTATAACGTATAACGTATAACGTATAACGTATAACGTATAACGTATAACGTATAACGTATAACGTATAACGTATAACGTATAACGTATAACGTATAACGTATAACGTATAACGTATAACGTATAACGTATAACGTATAACGTATAAACGTTATAACGTATAACGTATAACGTATAACGTATAACGTATAAAGTATAACCTATAACGTATGGACGTATCACGTATAAGGTATGACCTATAACGTATAACGTATAACGTATAACGTGAAACGTATAACGCTAGAACGTATAACGTTATAACGTATAATGTATAACGTATAACGTCTAACGTATAACGTGTAACGTATAACGTATAACGTATAACATATAACGTATGACGTATACGTATAACGCTATAACGTATAACGTATAACGTATAACGAGAACGTATAACGTATAACGTTAAACGTATAACGTATAACGTATAACGTATAACGTAATAACGTATAACGTATAACGTATAAACGTATAAACGTATAACGTATAACGTATAACGTATAACGTATAACGTATAACGTATAACGTATAACGTATAACGTATAACGTACAACGTATAACGTATAACGTATAAAGCCTATAACGTACGTATAACGTACACGTATAACGTATAACGTATAACGTATAACGTATAACGTATAACGTATAACGTTATAACGTATAACGTTATAACGTATAACGTATAACGTATAACGTATAACGTATAACGTATAACGTATAACATATAACGTATGACGTATCACGTATAAGGTATGACCTATAAGTATAACGTATAACGGTATAACGTGAAACGTATAACGTAGAACGTATAACGTATAACGTATAATGTACTTACGTAAAACGATCTAACGTATAACGTATAAACGTATAAACGTATAACGTATAACGTATAACATATATCGTATAACGTATAACGTATAACGTACAACGTATAACGTTACAACGTATAAATGTATAACGTATAACGTATAACGTATAACGTAACAACGTATTAATGTAATAACGTATAACGTATACCGTAAAACGTTATACGTAGAACGCAGAACGTATAACGTATAACGTATAACGTATAACGTATAACGTATAACGTATAACGTATAACGTATAACGTATAACGTATAACGTATAACGTATAACGTATACGTTATAACGTATAACGTATAAACGTATGACGTGTCACGTATAAGTATGACCTATAACGTATAACGTATAACGTTTATCCTGTAACGTATAACGTATAAAGTATAACGTATAACGTATAACGTATAACGTATAACGTATAACGTATAAGTATAACCTATAACGTATAACGTATAACGTATAACGTATAACGTATAACGTATAACGTATAACGTATAACGTATAAACGTATAACGTATAACGTATAACGTATAACGTATAACGTATAACGTATAAAGTATAACGTATAACGTATAACGTCTAACGTATAACACATAACGTATAACGTACAACGTATAACATATAACGTATGACGTTATCACGTATAAGGTATGACCTATAATGTATAACGTATAACGTATATCCTGTAACGCATAAGTATATCCTATAAACGCATAACGCGTAGGCTATAACGTATAACGTATAACGTATAACGTATAAAGTATAACGTATAACGTATAACGTATAACGTATAACCTATAACGTATAACGTAACGATATAACGTTATAACGTAATAACGTATAACGTATAACGTATAAGTATACGTAAACGTATAACGTATAACGTATATATAACGTTTAACGTATAACGTATAACGTATAACGCATAACGTATAACGTATAACGTATAACATATAACGTATGACGTAATCACGTATAAGGTATGACCTATAACGTATAACGTATAACGTATAACGCTGAAACGTATAACGTAGAGAACGTATAACGTATAAACGTATAATGTATAACGTATAACGTCTAACGTATAACGTATAACGTATAACGTATAACATATAACGTATGACGTATAACGTATAACGTATAACGTATAAAGTATAACGTATAACGTATAAACGTATAACGTATAACGTATAACGTATAACGTATAACGTTATAACGTATAACGTATAAGTATAATGTATAACGTATAACGTATAACGTATAACGACTAACGTAGAACGTATAACGTATAACGTATAACGTATAACGTATAACGTATAAAGTATAACGTATAACGTATAACGTATAACGTATAAACGTATAACGTATAAAGTAAAACGGTAATACGTGTAACGTATTAAATTCTAAACGCATAACGTATAACGTATAACGTATAACGTATAACGTATAACGTATAACGTATAACGTACAACGTATAATGATATAACGTATAACGTATAACGTAAAACGTATAACGTATAACGTATAACGTATAACGTATAACGTATAACGTATAACGTATAACGTATAACGTCTGACGTATAACGTAGAACGTATACGTACAACGTATAACGTGTAACGTCATAACGTATAACATGTAACGTATAACGTAAAACGTATAACGTATAACGTATAACGTATAAGTATAACATATAACGTATGACGTATAACGTATAACGTATAACGTATAACGTATAACGTATAACGTATAACGTAAACGTATAACGTAGAACGTAGAACGTATAACGTATAACGTATAACGTCTAACGTATAACGTATAACGTCTACCGTTTATAACGTATAAGTATAACGTATAACGTATAACATATAACGTATGACGTGTCACGTATAGGTATGACTATAACGTATATAACGTATAACCTATATCCTGTAACGTATAACGTATAGCGTATAACTTATAACGTATAACTTATAACGTATAACGTATATCGTAAACGTAATAACGCATAACGTATAAACGTATAACGTATAACGTATAACGTATAACGTATAACGTATAACGTATAACGTAACGTATACGTATAACGTATAACGTATAACGTATAACGTATAACGTATAACGTATAACGTATAACGTATAAACGTATAACGTATAACGTATAACGTATAACGCATAACGTATAACGCATAACGTATAACGTATAACGTATAACGTATAACGTATAACGTATAACGTATAACGTATAACGTATAACGCATAACGTATAACGTATAACGTATAACGTATAACGTATAACGTATAAGTATAACGTATAACGTATAACGTATAACGTATAACGTATAACGTATAACGTATAACGTATAAACGTATAACGTATAACGTATAACGTATAACGTATAACGTATAACGTATAACGTTATAACGTATAACGTATAACGTATAACGTATAACGTTATAACGTATAACGTATAACGTATAACGTATAACGTATAACGTATAACGTATAACGTATAAACGATATAACGTATAACGTATAACGTATAACGTATAACGTATAACGTATAACATATAACGTATGACGTATCACGTATAAGGTATAGATCTATATCGTATAACGTATAACGTATATCCTGCAACGCATAACGTATATCCTATAACGTATAACGTTTAACGTATAACGAATAACGTATAACGTATAACGTATAACGTATAACGTATGACGTATAACGTATAACGTATAACGTATAACGTATAACGTATAACGTATAACGTATAACGTACAACGTATAATGTATAACGTATAACGTATAACGTAAAACGTATAACGTATAACGTATAACGTATAACGTATAACGTTATAACGTATAACGTATAACGTATAACGTCTAACAGTGTAACGTAGAACGTATAACGTACAACGTATAACGTGGTAACGTATAACGTATACCATGTTACGTATAACGTATAACGTATAACGTTTAACGTATAACGTATAACGTATAACGTAATAACGTATAACGTATAACGTATAACGTATGACGCATAACGTATAACGTATAACGTATAACGTATAACGTAGAACGTATAACGTATAACGTATAACGTAAACTTATAAAGTATAACTTATAACGTATAACGAATATCGTTTAAAACGTATAACGCATAACGTATAACGTATAACGTATAACGTATAACGTATAACGTATAACGTATAACGTATAACGTATAACGTATAACGTATAACGTATAACGTATAACGATATAACGTATAACGTAAAACGTATAACGATATAACGTATAACGTATATACGTATAACGTAAACGTTATAACGTATAAACGTATAACGTATAACGTATAACGTATAACGTATAACGTATAACGTATAACGTATAACGTATAACGTATAACGTATAACGTACTAACGTATAAAGTATAACGCATAACGTATATAAATTCTAACGCATAACGTATAACGTATAACGTATAACGTATAACGTATAACGTATAACGTATAACGTATAACGTATAACGTATAACGTATAACGTATAACGTATAACGTATAACGTATAACATATAACGTATGACGTATCACGTATAAGGTATGACCTATAACGTATAACGTATAACGTATAACGTGAAACGTATAACGTAGAACGTATAACGTATAACGTAAAATGTATAACGTATAACGTCTAACGTATAACGTGTAACGTATAACGTATAACGTATAACATATAACGTATGACGTATAACGTATAACGTATTAACGTAATAACGTATAACGTATAAGTGAAACGTATAACGTAGAACGTATAACGTATAACGTATAATGTATAACGTATAACGTCTAACGTATAACGTGTAACGTATAACGTATAACGTTATAACATATAACGTTATGACGTATAACGTATAACGTATAACGTATAACGTACTAACGTATAACGTATAACGTATAACGTATAACGTATAACGTATACCGTATAACGTATAACGTATAAACGTATAACGTATAACGTATAACGTATGAACGTGTCACGTATAAGGTATGACCTATAACGTATAACGTATACGTTTATCCTGTAAACGTATAACGTATAAAGTATAACGTATAACGTATAACGTATAACGTCTAACGTATAACGTAGACGTATAACGTACAACGTATAACGTGTAACGTATAACGTATAACATGTTAACGTTAACGTAAAACGTATAACGCTATAACGTATAACGTATAACGTATAACATATAACGTATGACGTATAACGTATAACGTATAACGTATAACGTATAACGTATAACGTATAAGTATAACGTATAAGTACAACGTATAATGTATAACGTATAACGTATAACGTAAAACGTATAACGTAGAACGTAGAACGTATAACGTATAACGTATAACGATATAACGTCTAACGTATAACGTATAACGTCTACCGTAATAACGTATAACGTATAACGTATAGCGTATAACATATAACGTATGACGTGTCACGTATAAGGTATGACCTAACGTATAACGTATAACGTATATCCTGTAACGTATAACGTATAGCGTATAACTTATAACGTAAAATTATAACGTATAACGTAAATCGTAAACGATATAACGCATAACGTATAACGTATAACGTATAACGTATAACGTATAACGTATAACGTATAACGTATAACGACTAACGTAGAACGTATAACGAAAACGTATAACGTAAACGTATAACGTATAACGTATAACGTATAACGTATAACGTTATAACGTATAACGTATAACGTATAACGTATAACGTATAACGTATAAGGTATAACGTATAACGTATAACGTATAACGAATAACGTAGAACGTATAACGCATAACGTATAACGTACAACGTATAACGTATAACGTATAACGCATAAACGTATAACGCATAACGTATAACGTATAACGTTATAACGTATAACGTATAACGTATAACGTATAACGTATAACGTATGACGCTAACGTATAACGTATAACGTATAACGTATAACGTAGAACGTATAACGTATAACGTATAACGTATAACTTATAACGTATAACTTATAACGTATAACGTATATCGTAAAACGTATAACGCATAACGTATAACGTACAACGTATAACGTATAACGTATAACGTATAACGTATAACGTATAACGTATAACGTACAACGTATAAACGTATAACGTATAACGTATAAACGTATAAGTATAACGTATAACGTATAACGTTATAACGTATAACGTATAACGTATAACGTATAACGTATACGTATAACGTATAACGTATAACGTATAACGTATAACGTATACCTATAACGTATAACGTATAACGTATAACGTATAACGGTATAACGTATAACGTATAACGTATAACGTATAACGTATAACGTATAACGTATAACGTTATAACGTTTAACGTATAACGTATAACGTATAACGCATAACGTATACGTTATAACGTATAACATATAACGTATGACGTATCACGTATAAGGTCTGACCTACTAACGTATAACGTATAACGTATAAACGTGAAACGTATAACGTAGAACGTATAACGTATAAACGTATAATGTATAACGTATAACGTCTAACGTATAACGTATAACGTATAACGTATAAACGTATAACATATAACGTATGACGTAAACGTATAACGTATAACGTATACGTATACCGTATAACGTAAAACGTCTAACGTATAACGTATAACGTCTACCGTATAACGTATAACGTATAACGTATAACATATAACGTTTATAACGTATAACGTATAACATATAACGTATGCGTATCACGTATAAGGTATGATCTCATATCGTATAACGTATACGTATATCCTGCAACGCATAACGTATATCCTATAACGTATAACGTTTAACGTATAACGTATAACGTATATCGTATAACGTATAACGTATAACGTATGACGTATAACGTATAACGTATAACGTATAACGTATAACGTATAACGTATAACGTATAACGTATAACGTACAACGTATAATGTATAACGTATAACGTATAAACGTCTAAAAGTATAACGTTATAACGTATAACGTATAACGTATAACGTATAACGTATAACGTATAACGTATAACGTCTGACGTATAACGTTAGAACGTATAACGTACAACGTATAACGTGTAACGTATAACGTATAACATGTAACGTATAAACGTAAAACGTATAAACGTATAACGTTATACGTATAACGTATAACAAAAAACGTATGACGTATAACGTATAACTATAACGTATAACGTATAACGTATAACGTATAACGTAAAACGTATAACGTAGAAACGTAGAACGTATAACGTATAACGTAAACGTATAACGTCTAACGTATACGTATAACGTCTACCGTATAACGTATACGTATAACGTATAACGTATTACATATAACGTATGACGTGTCAAGTATAAGGTATGACCTATAACGTATAACGTATAACGTATATCCTGTAACGTATAACGTATAGCGTAATAACTTATAACGTATAACTTATAACGTATAACGTATATCGTAAAACGTATAACGCATAACGTATAACGTATAACGTAATAACGTATAACGTATAACGTATAACGTATAACGTATAACGTATAAAGTATAACGTATAACGTATAACGTATAACGTATAACGTATAACGTATAACGTATAACGTATAACGTATAACGTATAACGTATAACGTATAAACGTATACGCATAACGTCTAACGATAAACGTATAACGTATAACGTATAAACGCTATAACGTATAACGTATAACGTATAACGCATAACGTATAACGCATAACGTATAAACGCATAACGTATAACGTATAACGTATAACGTATAAAGTATAACGTATAACGTATAACGTATAACGTATAACGTATAACGTATAACGTATAACGTATAACGTATAACGTATAACGTATAACGTATAACGTATAAAGTATAACGTATAACGTATAAACGTATAACGTAATAACGTTATAACGTATAACGTATAACGTATAACGTATAACGTAATAACGTATAACGTATACGTATAACGTATAAAGTATAACGTATAAAGTATAACGTATAACATATAACGTATGACGTATCAGTATAAGGTATGATCTATATCGTATAACGTATAACGTATATCCTGCAACGCATAACGTATATCCTATAACGTATAACGTTTACGTATAACGTATAACGTATACGTATAACGTATAACGTATAACGTATGACGTATAACGTATAACGTATAAAGTATAACGTATACGTATAACGTATAAAGAAAACGTATAACGTACAACGTATAATGTATAACGTTATACGTATAACGTAAAACGTATAACGTATAACGTATAACGTATAACGTATAAAGTATAACGTATAAACGTATAACGTCTAACGTGTAACGTAGAAGTATAAACGTACAACGTATAACGTGTAACGTATAACGTATAACATGTAACGTATAACGTATAACGTATAACGTATACGTATAACGTATAACGTATACGTATAAAGTATAACGTATAACGTATGACGCATAACGTATAACGTATAACGTATAAACGTATAACGTAGAACGTAAACGTATAACGTATAACGTATAACTTATAACGTATAACTTATACGTATAACGAATATCGTAAAACGTATAACGCATAACGTATAACGTATAACGTTATAACGTATACGTATAACGTATAACGTATAACGTATAACGTATAAACGTATAACGTATAACGTAATAACGTATAACGTATAACGTATAACGTATAAGTATAACGTATAACGTATAACGTACAAACGTATAACGTATAACGTATAACGTATAACGTATAACGTATAACGTACTAACGTATACGTTAATAACGTATAACGTATAACGTATAAACGTATAACGTATAACGTATAACGTATAAACGTATAACGTATAACGCATAACGTATAAATTCTAACGCATAACGTTATAACGTATAAGTATAACGTATAACGTAAACGTATAAAGTATAACGTATAACGTATAACGTATAACGTATAACGTATAACGTATAAGTATAACGTATAACGTATAACGTATAACGTATAACGTTATAACGTATAACGTAAACGTAAGTTAACGTATAACGTATAACGTATAACGTATAACGTATAACGTATAACGTATAACGCTATAACGTATAAACGTACAACGTATAACGTATAACGTATAACGCATAACGTATAACGTACAACGTATAACGTATAACGTATAACGTATAACGTATAACGTATAACGTATAACGTATAACGTATAACGTATAACGTATAACCGTATAACGTATAACGTATAACGTATAACGTATAAACGTATAACGATATAACGTATAACGTATAAACGTATAACGTATAACGTATAACGTATAACGTATAACGTATAACGTATAACGTAAAACGTATAACGTATAACGTATAACGTACACGTATAACGTATAAATTCTAACGCATAACGTACAACGTATAACGTATAAATTCTAACGCATAACGTATAAACGTATAACGTAAACGTATAACGTATAACGTATAACGTATAACGTATAACGTATAACGTATAACGTATAACGTATAACGTATAACGTATAACGTATAACGTATAACGTATAACGTATAACGTATACGTATAACGTATAACGTATACGTATAACGTATAACGTATAACGTAATAACGTATAACGTATAAAAGTATAACGTATAACGTATAACGTATAACGTATAACGTATAACGTATAACGTATAACGTATAACGTATAACGTATAACGTATAACGTATAACGTATAAACGTATAACGTATAACGTATAAGTATAAACGTATAACGTATAACGTTTAAAACGTAAAAACGGTATAACGTATAACGTATAACGTATAAACGTATAAGTATAACGTTATAACGTATAACGTATAACGTATAACGTATAACGTATAACGTATAACGTATAACGTATAACGTATAACGTATAACGTATAACGTATAACGTATAACGTATAACGATATAACGTATAACGTATAACGTATAACGTATAACGTATAACGTAAACGTATATAACGTATAAATTCTAACGCATAACGTATAACGTATAACGTATAAATTCTAACGCATAACGTATAACGTATAACGTATAACGTATAACGTATAACGTATAACGTATAACGTTTAACGTATAACGTATAACGTATACGTATAACGTATAACGTATAACGTATAACGTATAACGTATAACGTATAACGTTAAGTATAACGTATAACGTATAACGTATAACGTATAACGTATAACGTATAACGTATAACGTATAAAGTATAACGTATAACGTATAACGTATAACGTGTAACGTAGAAGTATAACGTATAACGTGTAACGTATAACGTATAACGTATAACGTCTAACGTATAACGTATAAACGTATCACGTATAACGTATAACGTATAACGTATAACGTATAACGTATAACGTATAACTTGTAACGTATAACGTATAACGTATAACGTATATCGTATAAACGTATAACGCATAACGTATAACGCATAACGTATAACGTATAACGTATAACGTATAACGTATAACGTATAACGTATAACGTATAACGTATAACGTATAACGTATAACGTATAACGTATAACGTATAACGTATAACGTATAACGTATAACGTATAACGTATAACGTATAACGTATAACGTATAACGTACAACGTATAAGTATAACGTATAACGTATAACGTATAACGTATAACGTCTAACGTATAACCATAACGTATAACGTACAACGTATAACATATAACGTATGACGTATCACGTATAAGGTATGACATATAACGTATAACGTATAACGTATATCCTGTAACGCATAACGTATATCTATAAACGCATAACGCGTAGCGTATAACGTATAACGTATAACGTATAACGTATAACGTATAACGTATAAAGTATAACGTATAACGTATAACGTATAACGTATAACGTATAACGTATAACGTATAACGTATAAACGTATAACGTATAACGTATAACGCATAACGTATAACGTATAACGTATAACGTATAAATTCTAACGCATAACGTATAACGTATAACGTATAACGTATAACGTATAACGTATAACGTATAAGTATAACGTATAACGTATAACGTATAACGTATAACGTATAACGTATAACGTATAACGTATAACGTATAACGTATAACGTATAACGTATAACGTATAACGTATAACGTATAACGTATAACGTATAACGTATAACGTATAACGTATAACGTATAACGTATAACGTACAACGTATAATGTATAACGTATAACGTATAACGCTAAAACGTATAACGTAGAACGCAGAACGTATAACGTATAACGTATAACGTATAACGTATAAGTATAACGTATAACGTATAAACGTATAACGTATAACGTATAACGTATAACGTATAACGTATAACGTATAAACGTATAACGTATAACGTACACGTATAAGGTATGACGAGTCACGTATAGGTATGACCTATACGTATAACGTATAACGTTTATCTGTAACGTATAACGTATAAGTATAACGTATAACGTATAACGTATAACGTATAACGTATAACGTATAACGTATAACGTATAACGTATAACGTATAACGTATAACCGTATAACGTATAACGTATAACGTATAACGTATAACGTATAACGTATAACGTATAACGTATAACGTATAACGTATAACGTATAACGTATAACGTATAACGTATAACGTATAACGTATAACGTATAACGTATAACGTATAACGTATAACGTATAACGTATAACGATATAACGTATAACGTATAACGTATAACGTATAACGTATAACGTATAACGTATAACGTATACGTATAACGTATAACGTATAACGTATAACGTATAACGTATAACGTATACGTATAACGTATAACGTATAACGTAGAACGTAGAACGTATAACGTATAACGTATAACGTATAAGTATAAATTCTAACGCATAACGTATAACGTATAACGTATAACGTATAACGTATAACGTATAACGTATAACGTATAACGTTATAACGTATAACGTATAACGTATAACGTATAACGTATAACGTATAACGTAATAACGTATAACGTATAACGTATAACGTATAACGTATAACGTATAACGTATAACGTATAACGTATAACGTATAACGTATAACGTATAACGTATAACGTATAACGTATAACGTATAAATTCTAACGCATAACGTATAAACGTATAACGTATAACGTATAACGTATAAACGTATAACGTATAACGTATAACGTATAACGTATAACGTATAACGTATAACGTATAACGTATAACGTATAACGTATAACGTATAACGTATAACGTATAACGTATAACGTATAACGTATAACGTATAACGAATAACGTATAACGTATAACGTACAACGTATAATGTATAACGTATAACGTATAAACGTAAAACGCTATAACGTAGAACGCAGAACGTATAACGTATAACGGTATAACGTATAACGTATAACGTATAACGTATAACGTATAACGTATAACGTATAACGTATAACGTATACGTATAACGTATAACGTATAACGTATGACGCATAACGTATAACGTATAACGTATAACGTATAACGTAGAACGTATAACGTATAACGTATAACGTATAACTTATAACGTATAACTTATAACGTATAACGAATATCGTAAAACGTAAACGCATAACGTATAACGTATAACGTATAACGTATAACGTATAACGTATAACGTATAACGTATAACGATATAACGTATAACGTATAACGTATAACGTATAACGTATAACGTATAACGTATAACGTATAACGTATAACGTATAACGTATAACGTATAACGTATAACGTATAACGTATAACGTATAACGTATAACGTATAACGTATAACGTATAACGTATAACGTATAACGTATAACGTATAACGTATAACGTATAACGTACAAGTATAACGTATAACGTATAACGTATAACGTATAACGTATAACGCATAACGTATAAATTCTAACGCATAACGTATAACGTATAACGTATAACGTATAACGTATAACGTATAACGTTAAGTATAACGTATAACGTATAACGTATAAACGTATAACGTATACGTATAACGTATAACGTATAACGTATAACGTATAACGTATAAGTAAACGTATAACGTATAACGCTATAACGTATAACGTATAACGTATAACGTATAACGTATAACGTATAACGTATAACGTATAACGTATAACGTATAACGTATAACGTATAACGTATAACGTATAACGTATAACGTATAACGGTATACGTATAACGTATAACGTCTAACGCATAACGTATAACGTACAACGTATAACGTAATAACGTATAACGTATAACGTATAACGTTACTAACGTATAACCGTATAACGTATAACGTATAACGTATAACGTATAACGTATAACGTATAACGTATAACGTAAACGTATAACGTATAACGTATAACGTATAACGTATAACGTATAACGTATAAAGTATAACGTATAACGTATAACGTATAACGTATAACGTATAACGTATAACGTATAAATTCTAACGCATAAACGTATAACGTATAACGTATAACGTATAACGTATAACGTATAACGTATACGTATAACGTATAACGTATAACGTATAACGTATAACGTATAACGTATAACGTATAACGTCTAACGTATAACCCATAACGTAAACGTACAACGTATAACATATAACGTATGACGTATCACGTATAAGGTATGACCTATAACGTATAACGTATAACGTATATCCTGTAACGCATAACGTATATCCTATAACGCATAACGCGTAGCGTATAACGTGTAACGTATAACGTATAACGTATAACGATAACGTATAACGTATAACGTATAACGTATAACGACTAACGTAGAACGTATAACGCATAACGTATAACGTACAACGTATAACGTATAACGTATAACGTATAACGTATAACGTATAACGTATAACGTATAACGTATAACGTATAACGTATAACGTATAACGTATAACGTATAACGTATAACGTATAACGTATAACGTATAACGTATAACGTATAACGTATAACGTATAACGTATAACGTATAAATTCTAACGCATACGTATAACGTATAACGTATAACGTATAACGTATAACGTATAACGTATAACGTATAACGTATAACGTATAACGTATAACGTATAACGTATAACGTATAACGTATAACGTATAACGTATAACGTATACGTATAACGTATAACGTATAACGTATAACGTATAACGGTATAACGTATAACGTATAACGTATAACGTATAACGTATAACGTATAACGTATAACGTACAACGTATAACGTATAAATTCTAACGCATAAACGTATAACGTATAACGTATAAATTCTAACGCATAACGTATACGTAACGTATAACGTATAACGTATAACGTATAAACGTATAACGTATAACGTATACGTATAACGTATAACGTATAACGTATAACGTATAAGTATAACGTATAACGTATAACGTATAACGTATAACGTATAACGTATAACGTATACGTATAACGTATAACGTATAACGTATAAGTATAACGTATAAACGTATAACGTATAACGTATAACGTATAACGTATAACGTATAACGTATAAACGTATAACGTATAACGTATAACGTATAACGTATAACGTATAACGTATAACGTATAACGTATAACGTATAACGTATAACGTATAACGTATAACGTATAACGTATAACGTATAACGTATAACGTATAACGTATAACGTATAACGTATAACGTATAACGTATAACGTATAACGTATAACGTATAACGTATAACGTATAACGTATAACGTATAACGTATAACGTATAACGTATAACGTATAACGTTATAACGTATAACGTATAACGTATAACGTATAAGTATAACGTATAACGTATAACGTATAACGTATAACCGTATAACGTATAACGTATACGAACGTATAACGTACAACGTATAACGTATAAATTCTAACGCATAACGTATAACGTATAACGTATAAATTCTAACGCATAACGTATAACGTATAACGTATAACGTATAACGTATAACGTATAACGTATAACGTATAACGTATAACGTATAACGTATAACGTATAACGTATAACGTATAACGTATAACGTATAACGTATAACGTATAACGTATAACGTATAACGTATAACGTATAACGTATAACGTATACGTATAACGTATAACGTATAACGTATAACGTATAACGTATAACGTATAACGTATAACGTATAACGTATAACGTATAACGTATAACGTATAACGTGTAACGTAGAACGTATAACGTATAACGTGTAACGTATAACGTATAACGTATAACGTCTAACGTATAACGTATAACGTATAACGTATAACGTATAACGTATAACGTATAAACGTATAACGTATAACGTATAACTTGTAACGTATAACGTATAACGTATAACGTATATCGTAAAACGTATAACGCATAACGTATAACGCATAACGTATAACGTATAACGTATAACGTATAACGTATAACGTATAACGTATAACGTATAACGTATAACGTATAACGTATAACGTATAACGTATAACGTATAACGTATAAATTCTAACGCATAACGTATAAGTATAACGTATAACGTATAACGTATAACGTATAACGTATAACGTTAACGTATACGTATAACGTATAACGTAATAACGTATAACGTATAACGTATAACGTATAACGTATAACGTATAACGTATAACGTATAACGTATAACGTATAACGAATAACGTATAACGTATAACGTACAACGTATAATGTATAACGTATAACGTATAACGTAAAACGTATACGTAGAACGCAGAACGTATAACGTATAACGTATAACGCTATAACGTATAACGTATAACGTATAACGTATAACGTATAACGTATAACGTATAACGTATAACGGTATAACGTATAACGTATAACGTATGACGCATAACGTATAACGTATAACGTATAACGTATAACGTATAACGCATAACGTATAAATTCTAACGCATAACGTATAACGTATAACGTATAACGTATAACGTATAACGTATAACGTATAACGTATAAGTATAACGTATAACGTATAACGTATAACGTATAACGTATAACGTATAACGTATAACGTATAACGTATAACGTATAACGTATAACGTATAACGTATAACGTATAAAGTATAACGTATAACGTATAACGTATAACGTATAACGTATAACGTATAACGTATAACGTATAACGTATAACGTATAACGATAACGTATAACGTATAACGTAACGTATAACGTATAACGTATAACGTATAACGTATAACGTATAACGCATAACGTATAACGTACAACGTATAACGTATAACGTATAACGTATAACGTATAACGTATAACGTATAACGTATAACGTATAACGTATAACGTATAACGTATAACGTATAACGTATAACGTATAACGTATAACGTATAACGTATAAAGTATAACGTATAACGTATAACGTATAACGTATACGTTATACGTATACGTTATACGTTATACGTTATACGTTATACGTTATACGTTATACGTTATACGTTATACGTTATACGTTATACGTTATACGTTATACGTTATACGTTATACGTTATTACGTTATACGTTATACGTATACGTTATACGTTATACGTTATACGTTATACGTTATACGTTATACGTTATACGTTATACGTTAATACGTTATACGTTATACGTTATACGTTATACGTTATACGTTATACGTATACGTTATACGTATACGTTATACGTTATACGTTATACGTTATACGTTATACGTTATACGTTATACGTTATACGTTATACGTTATACGTTCTATACGTTATACGTTATACGTTATACGTTATACGTTATACGTTATACGTTATACGTTATACGTTTATACGTTATACGTTATACGTTATACGTTATACGTTATACGTTATACGTTATACGTTATACGTTATACGTTATACGTTATGCGTTAGAATTTATACGTTATGCGTATATACGTTATACGTTATACGTTATACGTTATACGTTATGCGTCATACGTTATACGTTATACGTTATACGTTATACGTTATACGTTATACGTTATACGTTATACGTTATACGTTATACGTTATACGTTATACGTTATACGTTATACGTTATACGTTCTGCGTTCTACGTTATACGTTTTACGTTATACGTTATACGTTATACATTATACGTTGTACGTTATACGTTATACGTTATTCGTTATACGTTATACGTTATACGTTATACGTTATACGTTATACGTTATACGTTATACGTTATACGTTATACGTTAACGTTATACGTTATACGTTATACGTTATACGTTATACGTTATACGTTATACGTTATACGTTATACGTTATACGTTATACGTTATGCGTTAGAATTTATACGTTATACGTTATACGTTATACGTTATACGTTATACGTTATACGTTATACGTTATACGTTATACGTTATACGTTATACGTTATACGTAATACGTTATACGTTATGCGTTATACGTTATGCGTTATACGTTTTACGATATACGTTATACGTTATACGTTATACGTTACAAGTTATACGTTATACGTTATACGTTATACGTTATACGTTATACGTTATACGTTATACGTTATACGTTATACGTTAGACGTTATACGTTATACGTTATACGTTACACGTTATACGTTATACGTTCTACGTTACACGTTATACGTTATACGTTATACGTTATACGTTATACGTTATACGTTATACGTTATACGTTATACGGTTATACGTTATACGTTATACGTTATACGTTATACGTTATACGTTATACGTTATACGTTATACGTTATACGTTATACGTTATACGTTATACGTTATACGTTATACGTTATACGTTATATACGTTATACGTTATACGTTATACGTTATACGTTATACGTTATACGTTATACGTTATACGTTATACGTTATACGTTATACGTTATGCGTTAGAATTTATACGTTATACGTTATACGTTATGCGTTAGAATTTATACGTTATACGTTGTACGTTATACGTTATACGTTATACGTTATACGTTATACGTTATACGTTATACGTTATACGTTATACGTTATACGTTATACGTTATACGTTATACGTTATACGTTATACGTTATACGTTATACGTTATACGTTATACGTATATACGTTATACGTTATACGTTATACGTTATACGTTATACGTTATACGTTATACGTTATACGTTATACGTTATACGTTATACGTTATACGTTATACGTTATACGTTATACGTTATACGTTATACGTTATAACGTTATACGTTATACGTTATACGTTATACGTTATACGTTATACGTTATACGTTATACGTTATACGTTATACGTTATACGTTATACGTTATACGTTATACGTTATACGTTATACGTTATACGTTATACGTTATACGTTATACGTTATACGTTATACGTTATACGTTATACGTTATACGTTATACGTTATACGTTATACGTTATACGTTATACGTTATACGTTATACGTTATACGTTATACGTTATACGTTATACGTTATACGTTATACGTTATACGTTATACGTTATACGTTATACGTTATACGTTATACGTTATACGTTATGCGTTAGAATTTATACGTTATACGTTATACGTTATGCGTTAGAATTTATACGTTATACGTTGTACGTTATACGTTATACGTATACGTTATACGTTATACGTTATACGTTATACGTTATACGTTATACGTTATACGTTATACGTTATACGTTATACGTTATACGTTATACGTTATACGTTATACGTTATACGTTATACGTTATACGTTATACGTTATACGTTATACGTTATACGTTATACGTTAACGTTATACGTTATACGTTATACGTTATACGTTATACGTTATGCGTTAGAATTTATACGTTATACGTTATACGTTATACGTTATACGTTATACGTTATACGTTATACGTTATACGTTATACGTTATACGTTATACGTTATACGTTATACGTTATACGTTATACGTTATACGTTATACGTTATACGTTATACGTTATACGTTATACGTTATACGTTATACGTTGTACGTTATACGTTATGCGTTATACGTTCTACGTTAGTCGTTATACGTTATACGTTATACGTTATACGTTATACGTTATACGTTATACGTTATACGTTACACGTTATACGCTACGCGTTACTGCGTTATAGGATATACGTTATGCGTTACAGGATATACGTTATACGTTATTACGTTATAGGTCATACCTTATACGTGATACGTCATACGTTACTATGTTATACGTTGTACGTTATACGTTATGGGTTATACGTTAGACGTTATACGTTATACGTTATACGTTATACGTTATACGTTATACGTTATACGTTATACGTTATACGTTATACGTTATACGTTATACGTTATACGTTATACGTTATACGTTATGCGTTAGAATTTATACGTTATACGTTATACGTTATACGTTATACGTTATACGTTATACGTTATACGTTATACGTTATACGTTATACGTTATACGTTATACGTTATACGTTATACGTTATACGTTATACGTTATACGTTATACGTTATACGTTATACGTTATACGTTATACGTTATACGTTATACGTTATACGTTATACGTTATACGTTATACGTTATACGTTATACGTTGTACGTTTATACGTTATGCGTTATACGTTATACGTTATACGTTATACGTTATACGTTATACGTTATACGTTATACGTTATACGTTATACGTTATACGTTATACGTTATACGTTATACGTTATACGTTATACGTTATACGTTATACGTTATACGTTATACGTTATACGTTATACGTTATACGTTATACGTTATACGTTATACGTTATACGTTATACGTTATACGTTATACGTTATACGTTATACGTTATACGTTATACGTTATACGTTATACGTTATACGTTATACGTTATACGTTATACGTTATACGTTATACGTTATACGTTATGCGTTAGAATTTATACGTTATGCGTTATACGTTATACGTTATACGTTATACGTTATACGTTATACGTTGTACGTTATACGTTATACGTTATACGTTATACGTTATACGTTATACGTATACGTTATACGTTATACGTTATACGTTATACGTTATACGTTATACGTTATACGTTATACGTTATACGTTATACGTTATACGTTATACGTTATACGTTATACGTTATACGTTATACGTTATACGTTATACGTTATACGTTATACGTTATACGTTATACGTTATACGTTATACGGTGATACGTTATACGTTATACGTTATACGTTATGCGTTATACGTTTTACGATATTCGTTATACGTTATAAGTTATACAGTTATAAGTTATACGTTAGACGTTTACGTTATACGTCTACGTTATACGTTATACGTTATACGTTATAACGTTATGCGTGCTACGTTATACGTTATACGTTATACGTTATACGTTATACGTTATACGTTATACGTTATACGTTATACGTTATACGTGTGTCAGTTGTACGGTTAGTCAGTTGTACGGTTATACGTTCTGCGTTCTACGTTATACGTTTTACGTTATACGTTATACGTTATACATTATGACGTTGTAACGTTATACGTTATACGTTATTCGTTATACGTTATACGTTAATACGTTATACGTTTACGTTATACGATTTTATAGGTTATACGTTATACGTTATACGTTATACGTTCTACGTTATACGTTAGACGTTATTCGTGTATGCGTGGGTGTACGGGTGTACGGTTATAGGGTTAGACGTATACGTTCTACGGTTATACGTTATGCGTTAAGAATTTTATACGTTATACGTTTACGTTATACGTATACGTCTATACGTAGATAAGTTATACGTTATACGTTAACGTTATACGTTATACGTTATACGTATACGTTATACGTTGTAAGTTATAAGTTATCTTATACGTTAGCCGTTATACGTTATACTTTATTTACTCTTTCATCTCCTTACTTTTTTCCCCCTCTTTTTTTTTTCTATGTTTTTTTTTTATTGTCTTTTTTTATTGTTATTTCTTTTTTTTCTTTTTATTTTCTTTATTTTTTTTCTTTTCTATATTTTTTTCTCTTTTTTTTTTTTTTTTTTTCTTCTTTTTATTATTTTTTTTTTTTTCTTTATACGTTATACGTTATACGTTATACGTTATACGTTATACGTTATACGTTATACGTTATACGTTATGCGTTAGAATTTATACGTTATACGTTATACGTTATACGTTATACGTTCTACGTTCTACGTTATACGTTATACGTTATACGTTATACGTTATACGTCTATACGTTATACGTTATACGTTATACGTTATACGTTATACGTTATACGTTATACGTTATACGTTATACGTTATACGTTATACGTTATACGTTATACGTTATACGTTATACGTTATACGTTATACGTTATACGTTATACGTTATACGTTATACGTTATACGTTATACGTTATACGTTATACGTTATACGTTATACGTTATACGTTATACGTTATACGTTATACGTTATACGTTATACGTTATACGTTATACGTTATACGTTATACGTTATACGTTATACGTTATACGTTATACGTTATACGTTATACGTTATACGTTATACGTTATACGTTATACGTTATACGTTATACTTTATACGTTATACGTTACAGGATACACGTTATACGTTATACGTTATAGGTCATACCTTATACGTGACACGTCATACGTTATACGTTGTACGTTATACGTTATACGTTATACGTTATACGTTATACGTTATACGTTATACGTTATACGTTATACGTTATACGTTATACGTTATACGTTATACGTTATACGTTATACGTTATACGTTATACGTTCTGCGTTCTACGTTATACGTTTTACGTTATACGTTATACGTTATACATTATACGTTGTACGTTATACGTTATACGTTATACGTTATACGTTATACGTTATACGTTATACGTTATACGTTATACGTTATACGTTATACGTTATACGTTATACGTTATACGTTATACGTTATACGTTATACGTTATACGTTATACGTTATACGTTATACGTTATACGTTATACGTTATACGTTATACGTTATACGTTATACGTTATACGTTATACGTTATACGTTATGCGTTAGAATTTATACGTTATACGTTATACGTTATACGTTATGCGTTATACGTTATACGTTATACGTTATACGTTATACGTTATACGTTATACGTTATACGTTATACGTTATACGTTATACGTTATCGTTATACGTTATACGTTATACGTTATACGTTATACGTTATACGTTATACGCTACGCGTTATGCGTTATAGGATATACGTTATGCGTTACAGGATATACGTTATACGTTATACGTTATATGTCATACCTTATACGTGATACGTCATACGTTATATGTTATACGTTGTACGTTATACGTTATGGGTTATACGTTAGACGTTATACGTTATACGTTATACGTTATACGTTATACTTTATACGTTGTACGTTATACGTTATACGTTATACGTTATACGTTATACGTTATACGTTATACGTTATACGTTATACGTTATACGTTATACGTTATACGTTATACGTTATACGTTATACGTTATACGTTATACGTTATACGTTATACGTTATACGTTATACGTTATACGTTATGCGTTATACGTTATGCGTTATACGTTTTACGATATACGTTATACGTTATACGTTATACGTTACAAGTTATACGTTATACGTTATACGTTATACGTTATACGTTATACGTTATACGTTATACGTTATACGTTATACGTTAGACGTTATACGTTATACGTTATACGTTACACGTTATACGTTATACGTTCTACGTTACACGTTATACGTTATACGTTATACGTTATACGTTATACGTTATACGTTATACGTTATACGTTATACGTTATACGTTATACGTTATACGTTATACGTTATACGTTATACGTTATACGTTATACGTTATACGTTATACGTTATACGTTATACGTTATACGTTATACGTTATACGTTATACGTTATACGTTATACGTTATACGTTATACGTTATACGTTATACGTTATACGTTATGCGTTAGAATTTATACGTTATACGTTATACGTTATGCGTTAGAATTTATACGTTATACGTTGTACGTTATACGTTATACGTTATACGTTATACGTTATACGTTATACGTTATACGTTATACGTTATACGTTATACGTTATACGTTATACGTTATACGTTATACGTTATACGTATACGTTATACGTTATACGTTATACGTTATACGTTATACGTTATACGTTATACGTTATACGTTATACGTTATACGTTATACGTTATACGTTATACGTTATACGTTATACGTTATACGTTATACGTTATACGTTATACGTTATACGTTATACGTTATACGTTATACGTTATACGTTATACGTTATACGTTATACGTTATACGTTATACGTTATACGTTATACGTTATACGTTATACGTTATACGTTATACGTTATACGTTATACGTTATACGTTATACGTTATACGTTATACGTTATACGTTATACGTTATACGTTATACGTTATACGTTATACGTTATACGTTATACGTTATACGTTATACGTTATACGTTATACGTTATACGTTATACGTTATACGTTATACGTTATACGTTATACGTTATACGTTATACGTTATGCGTTAGAATTTATACGTTATACGTTGTACGTTATGCGTTAGAATTTATACGTTATACGTTGTACGTTATACGTTATACGTTATACGTTATACGTTATACGTTATACGTTATACGTTATACGTTATACGTTATACGTTATACGTTATACGTTATACGTTATACGTTATACGTTATACGTTATACGTTATACGTTATACGTTATACGTTATACGTTATACGTTATACGTTATACGTTATACGTTATACGTTATACGTTATACGTTATACGTTATACGTTATACGTTGTACGTTATACGTTATGCGTTATACGTTATACGTTATACGTTGTACGTTATACGTTATACGTTATACGTTATACGTTATACGTTATACGTTATACGTTATACGTTATACGTTATACGTTATACGTTATACGTTATACGTTATACGTTATACGTTATACGTTATACGTTATACGTTATACGTTATACGTTATACGTTATACGTTATACGTTATACGTTATACGTTATACGTTATACGTTATACGTTATACGTTATACGTTATACGTTATACGTTATGCGTTAGAATTTATACGTTATGCGTTATACGTTATACGTTATACGTTATACGTTATACGTTATACGTTATACGTTATACGTTATACGTTATACGTTATACGTTATACGTTATACGTTATACGTTATACGTTATACGTTATACGTTATACGTTATACGTTATACGTTATACGTTATACGTTATACGTTATACGTTATACGTTATACGTTATACGTTATACGTTATACGTTATACGTTATACGTTATACGTTATACGTTATACGTTATACGTTATACGTTATACGTTATACGTTATACGTTATGCGTTATACGTTTTACGATATTCGTTATACGTTATAAGTTATACGTTATAAGTTATACGTTATACGTTATACGTTATACGTTCTACGTTATACGTTATACGTTATACGTTATACGTTATGCGTCATACGTTATACGTTATACGTTATACGTTATACGTTATACGTTATACGTTATACGTTATACGTTATACGTTATACGTTACATGTTATACGTTATACGTTACACGTTATACGTTGTACGTTATACGTTCTACGTTACACGTTAGACGTTATACGTTATACGTTATACGTTATACGTTATACGTTATACGTTATACGTTATACGTTTTACGTTATACGTTATACGTTATACATTATACGTTGTACGTTATACGTTATACGTTATACGTTATACGTTATACGTTATACGTTATACGTTATACGTCATACGTTATACGTTATACGTTATACGTTATACGTTATACGTTATACGTTAAACGTTATACGTTATAGGATATACGTTATGCGTTGCAGGATATACGTTATACGTTATACGATATAGATCATACCTTATACGTGATACGTCATACGTTATATGTTATACGTTATACGTTATACGTTATACGTTATACGTTATACGTTATACGTTATACGTTATACGTTATACGTTATACGTTATACGTTATACGTTATACGTTATACGTTATACGTTATACGTTATACGTTATACGTTATACGTTATACGTTATACGTTATACGTTATACGTTATACGTTATACGTTATACGTTATACGTTATACGTTATACGTTATACGTTATACGTTATACGTTATACGTTATACGTTATACGTTATACGTTATGCGTTATACGTTATGCGTTATACGTTATGCGTTATACGTTATACGTTATACGTTATACGTTATACGTTATACGTTATACGTTATGCGTTATACGTTATGCGTTATACGTTATACGTTATACGTTATACGTTATACGTTATACGTTATACGTTATACGTTATACGTTATACGTTATACGTTATACGTTATACGTTATACGTTATACGTTATACGTTATACGTTATACGTTATACGTTATACGTTATACGTTATACGTTATACGTTATGCGTTATACGTTTTACGATATACGTTATACGTTATAAGTTATACGTTATAAGTTATACGCTATACGTTATACGTTACAGGATATACGTTATACGTTATACGTTATAGGTCATACCTTATACGTGACACGTCATACGTTATATGTTATACGTTATACGTTATACGTTATACGTTATACGGTAGACGTTATACGTTATACGTTAGACGTTATACGTTATACGTTATACGTTATACGTTCTACGTTCTACGTTATACGTTTTACGTTATACGTTATACGTTATACGTTATACGTTATAGGTTATACGTTATACGTCATACGTTATATGTTATACGTTATACGTTATACGTTATACGTTATACGTTTTACGTTATACGTTACATGTTATACGTTATACGTTACACGTTATACGTTGTACGTTATACGTTCTACGTTATACGTCAGACGTTATACGTTATACGTTATACGTTATACGTTATACGTTATACGTTATACGTTATACGTTATACGTTTTACGTTATACGTTATACGTTATACATTATACGTTGTACGTTATACGTTATACGTTATACGTTATACGTTATACGTTATACGTTATACGTTATACGTTATACGTCATACGTTATACGTTATACGTTATACGTTATACGTTATACGTTATACGTTAAACGTTATACGTTATAGGATATACGTTATGCGTTGCAGGATATACGTTATACGTTATACGATATAGATCATACCTTATACGTGATACGTCATACGTTATATGTTATACGTTATACGTTATACGTTATATGTTATACGTTATACGTTATACGTTATACGGTAGACGTTATACGTTATACGTTAGACGTTATACGTTATACGTTATACGTTATACGTTATACGTTATACGTTATACGTCATACGTTATATGTTATACGTTATACGTTATACGTTATACGTTATACGTTAGACGTTATACGTTATACATTATACGTTATACGTTATACGTTCTACGTTATACGTTTCACGTTATACGTTATACGTTATACGTTATAGGTCATACCTTATACGTGATACGTCATACGTTATATGTTATACGTTATACGTTATACGTTATGCGTTATACGTTATACGTTATACGTTAAACGTTATACGTTATACGTTATACGTTATACGTTATACGTTATACGTTATACGTTATACGTTATACGTTATACGTTATACGTTATACGTTATACGTTATAGGTTATACGTTATACGTTATACGTTATACGTTATACGTTATACGTTATACGTTATACGTTATACGTTATACGTTATACGTTATACGTTATACGTTATACGTTATACGTTATACGTTATACGTTATACGTTATACGTTATACGTTGTACGTTATACGTTATACGTTATACGTTATACGTTATACGTTATACGTTATACGTTGTACGTTATACGTTATGCGTTATACGTTTTACGATATACGTTATACGTTATAAGTTATACGTTATAAGTTATACGTTATACGTTATACGTTATACGTTCTACGTTATACGTTATACGTTATACGTTATACGTTATGCGTCATACGTTATACGTTATACGTTATACGTTATACGTTATACGTTATACGTTATACGTTATACGTTATGCGTTATACGTTATGCGTTATACGTTATACGTTATACGTTGTACGTTATACGTTATGCGTTATACGTTCTACGTTATTCGTTATACGTTATACGTTATACGTTATACCTTATACGTTATACGTTATACGTTATACGTTATACGTTATACGTTATACGTTATACGTTATACGTTATACGTTATACGTTATACGTTGTACGTTATACGTTATGCGTTATACGTTCTACGTTATTCGTTATACGTTATACGTTATACGTTATACGTTATACGTTATACGTTATACGTTATACGTTATGCGTTATACGTTTTACGATTTACGTTATACGTTATAATTTATACGTTATAAGTTATACGCTATACGTTATACGTTACAGGATATACGTTATACGTTATACGTTATAGGTCATACCTTATACGTGACACGTCATACGTTATATGTTATACGCTATACGTTATACGTTATACGTTATACGGTAGACGTTATACGTTATACGTTAGACGTTATACGTTATACGTTATACGTTATACGTTCTACGTTCTACGTTATACGTTTTACGTTATACGTTATACGTTATACATTATACGTTGTACGTTATACGTTATACGTTATACGTTATACGTTATACGTTATACGTTATACGTTATACGTTATACGTCATACGTTATATGTTATACGTTATACGTTATACGTTATACGTTATACGTTTTACGTTATACGTTACATGTTATACGTTATACGTTACACGTTATACGTTGTACGTTATACGTTCTACGTTATACGTTAGACGTTATACGTTATACGTTATACGTTATACTTTATACGTTATACGTTACAGGATAAACGTTATACGTTATACGTTATAGGTCATACCTTATACGTGACACGTCATACGTTATACGTTATACGTTATACGTTATACGTTATACGTTATACGTTATACGTTATACGTTATACGTTATACGTTATACGTTATACGTTATACGTTATACGTTATACGTTATACGTTATACGTCATACGTTATATGTTATACGTTATACGTTATACGTTACACGTTATACGTTAGACGTTATACGTTATACATTATACGTTATACGTTATACGTTCTACGTTATACGTTTCACGTTATACGTTATACGTTATACGTTATACGTTATACGTTATACGTCATACGTTATATGTTATACGTTATACGTTATACGTTACACGTTATACGTTAGACGTTATACGTTATACATTATACGTTATACGTTATACGTTCTACGTTATACGTTTCACGTTATACGTTATACGTTATACGTTATAGGTCATACCTTATACGTGATACGTCATACGTTATATGTTATACGTTATACGTTATACGTTATACGTTATACGTTATACGTTATACGTTATACGTTATACGTTATACGTTATACGTTATACGTTATACGTTATACGTTATACGTTATGCGTTAGAATTTATACGTTATGCGTTATACGTTATACGTTATACGTTATACGTTATACGTTATACGTTATACGTTATACGTTATACGTTATACGTTATACGTTATACGTTATACGTTATACGTTATACGTTATACGTTATACGTTATACGTTATACGTTATACGTTATACGTTATACGTTATACGTTATACGTTATACGTTATACGTTATACGTTATACGTTATACGTTATACGTTATACGTTATACGTTATACGTTATACGTTATACGTTATACGTTATACGTTATACGTTATGCGTTATACGTTTTACGATATTCGTTATACGTTATAAGTTATACGTTATAAGTTATACGTTATACGTTATACGTTATACGTTCTACGTTATACGTTATACGTTATACGTTATACGTTATGCGTCATACGTTATACGTTATACGTTATACGTTATACGTTATACGTTATACGTTATACGTTATACGTTATACGTTATACGTTATACGTTACATGTTATACGTTATACGTTACACGTTATACGTTGTACGTTATACGTTCTACGTTACACGTTAGACGTTATACGTTATACGTTATACGTTATACGTTATACGTTATACGTTATACGTTATACGTTATACGTTTTACGTTATACGTTATACGTTATACATTATACGTTGTACGTTATACGTTATACGTTATACGTTATACGTTATACGTTATACGTTATACGTTATACGTCATACGTTATACGTTATACGTTATACGTTATACGTTATACGTTATACGTTAAACGTTATACGTTATAGGATATACGTTATGCGTTGCAGGATATACGTTATACGTTATACGATATAGATCATACCTTATACGTGATACGTCATACGTTATATGTTATACGTTATACGTTATACGTTATACGTTATACGTTATACGTTATACGTTATACGTTATACGTTATACGTTATACGTTATACGTTATACGTTATACGTTATACGTTATACGTTATACGTTATACGTTATACGTTATACGTTATACGTTATACGTTATACGTTATACGTTATACGTTATACGTTATACGTTATACGTTATACGTTATACGTTATACGTTATACGTTATACGTTATACGTTATACGTTATACGTTATACGTTATACGTTATACGTTATACGTTATACGTTATACGTTATACGTTATGCGTTATACGTTATACGTTATACGTTATACGTTATACGTTATACGTTATACGTTATACGTTATACGTTATGCGTTATACGTTATGCGTTATACGTTATACGTTATACGTTATACGTTATACGTTATACGTTATACGTTATACGTTATACGTTATACGTTATACGTTATACGTTATACGTTATACGTTATACGTTATACGTTATACGTTATACGTTATACGTTATACGTTATACGTTATACGTTATACGTTATGCGTTATACGTTTTACGATATACGTTATACGTTATAAGTTATACGTTATAAGTTATACGCTATACGTTATACGTTACAGGATATAGGTTATACGTTATACGTTATAGGTCATACCTTATACGTGACACGTCATACGTTATATGTTATACGTTATACGTTATACGTTATACGTTATACGGTAGACGTTATACGTTATACGTTAGACGTTATACGTTATACGTTATACGTTCTACGTTCTACGTTATACGTTTTACGTTATACGTTATACGTTATACGTTATACGTTATACGTTATACGTTATACGTCATACGTTATATGTTATACGTTATACGTTATACGTTATACGTTATACGTTTTACGTTATACGTTACATGTTATACGTTATACGTTACACGTTATACGTTGTACGTTATACGTTCTACGTTATACGTCAGACGTTATACGTTATACGTTATACGTTATACGTTATACGTTATACGTTATACGTTATACGTTATACGTTTTACGTTATACGTTATACGTTATACATTATACGTTGTACGTTATACGTTATACGTTATACGTTATACGTTATACGTTATACGTTATACGTTATGCGTTAGAATTTATACGTTACACGTTATACGTTATACGTTATACGTTATGCGTTATACGTTATACGTTATACGTTATACGTTATACGTTATACGTTATACGTTATACGTTATACGTTATACGTTATACGTTCTACGTTAGTCGTTATACGTTATACGTTATACGTTATACATTATACGTTATACGTTATACGTTATACGTTATACGTTATACGTTATACGTTATACGTTATACGTTATACGTTATACGTTATACGTTATACGTTATACGTTATACGTTATACGTCATACGTTATATGTTATACGTTATACGTTATACGTTATACGTTAGACGTTATACGTTATACATTATACGTTATACGTTATACGTTCTACGTTATACGTTTCACGTTATACGTTATACGTTATACGTTATAGGTCATACCTTATACGTGATACGTCATACGTTATATGTTATACGTTATACGTTATACGTTATGCGTTATACGTTATACGTTATACGTTAAACGTTATACGTTATACGTTATACGTTATACGTTATACGTTATACGTTATACGTTATACGTTATACGTTATACGTTATACGTTATACGTTATACGTTATAGGTTATACGTTATACGTTATACGTTATACGTTATACGTTATACGTTATACGTTATACGTTATACGTTATACGCTACGCGTTATGCGTTATAGGATATACGTTATGCGTTACAGGATATACGTTATACGTTATACATTATAGGTCATACCTTATACGTGATACGTCATACGTTATATGTTATACGTTGTACGTTATACGTTATGGGTTATACGTTAGACGTTATACGTTATACGTTATACTTTATACGTTATACGTTATACGTTATACGTTATACGTTATACGTTATACGTTATACGTTATACGTTATACGTTATACGTTATACGTTATACGTTATACGTTATACGTTATACGTTATAGGTTATACGTTATACGTTATACGTTATACGTTATACGTTATACGTTATACGTTATACTTTATACGTTATACGTTACAGGATAAACGTTATACGTTATACGTTATAGGTCATACCTTATACGTGACACGTCATACGTTATACGTTATACGTTATACGTTATACGTTATACGTTATACGTTATACGTTATACGTTATACGTTATACGTTATACGTTATACGTTATACGTTATACGTTATACGTTATACGTTATACGTTCTGCGTTCTACGTTATACGTTTTACGGTATACGTTATACGTTATACATTATACGTTGTACGTTATACGTTATACGTTATACGTTATACATTATACGTTGTACGTTATACGTTGTACGTTATACGTTATACGTTATACGATATATGTTATACGTTATACGTTATACGTTATACGTTATACGTTATACGTTAGACGTTATACGTTATACATTATACGTTATACGTTATACGTTCTACGTTATACGTTTCACGTTATACGTTATACGTTATACGTTATAGGTCATACCTTATACGTGATACGTCATACGTTATATGTTATACGTTATACGTTATACGTTATACGTTATACGTTATACGTTATACGTTATACGTTATACGTTATACGTTATACGTTATACGTTATACGTTATACGTTATACGTTATACGTTATACGTTGTACGTTATACGTTATACGTTATACGTTATACGTTGTACGTTATACGTTATACGTTATACGTTATACGTTATACGTTATACGTTATACGTTATACGTTATACGTTATACGTTATACGTTATACGTTATACGTTATACGTTATACGTTATACGTTATACGTTATACGTTATACGTTATACGTTATACGTTATACGTTTCACGTTATACGTTATACGTTATACGTTATACGTTATACGTTATACGTCATACGTTATATGTTATACGTTATACGTTATACGTTACACGTTATACGTTAGACGTTATACGTTATACATTATACGTTATACGTTATACGTTCTACGTTATACGTTTCACGTTATACGTTATACGTTATACGTTATAGGTCATACCTTATACGTGATACGTCATACGTTATAGGTTATACGTTATACGTTATACGTTATACGTTATACGTTATACGTTATACGTTATACGTTATACGTTATACGTTATACGTTATACGTTATACGTTATACGTTATACGTTATACGTTATACGTTATACGTTATACGTTATACGTTATACGTTATACGTTATACGTTATACGTTATACGTTATACGTTATACGTTATACGTTATACGTTATACGTTATACGTTATACGTTATACGTTATACGTTATACGTTATACGTTATACGTTATACGTTATACGTTATACGTTATACGTTATACGTTATACGTTATACGTTATACGTTATACGTTATACGTTATACGTTATACGTTATACGTTATACGTTATACGTTATACGTTATACGTTATACGTTATACGTTATACGTTATACGTTATACGTTATACGTTATACGTTATACGTTATACGTTATACGTTATACGTTATACGTTATACGTTATACGTTATACGTTATACGTTATACGTTATACGTTATGCGTTATACGTTATACGTTATGCGTTAGAATTTATACGTTATGCGTTATACGTTATACGTTATACGTTATACGTTATACGTTATACGTTATACGTTATACGTTATACGTTATACGTTATACGTTATACGTTATACGTTATACGTTATACGTTATACGTTATACGTTATACGTTATACGTTATACGTTATACGTTATACGTTATACGTTATACGTTATACGTTATACGTTATACGTTATACGTTATACGTTATACGTTATACGTTATACGTTATACGTTATACGTTATACGTTATACGTTATACGTTATACGTTATGCGTTATACGTTTTACGATATTCGTTATACGTTATAAGTTATACGTTATAAGTTATACGTTATACGTTATACGTTATACGTTCTACGTTATACGTTATACGTTATACGTTATACGTTATGCGTCATACGTTATACGTTATACGTTATACGTTATACGTTATACGTTATACGTTATACGTTATACGTTATACGTTATACGTTATACGTTACATGTTATACGTTATACGTTACACGTTATACGTTGTACGTTATACGTTCTACGTTACACGTTAGACGTTATACGTTATACGTTATACGTTATACGTTATACGTTATACGTTATACGTTATACGTTTTACGTTATACGTTATACGTTATACATTATACGTTGTACGTTATACGTTATACGTTATACGTTATACGTTATACGTTATACGTTATACGTTATACGTTATACGTTATACGTTATACCTTTAAACGTTATACGTTATAGGATATACGTTATGCGTTGCAGGATATACGTTATACGTTATACGATATAGATCATACCTTATACGTGATACGTCATACGTTATATGTTATACGTTATACGTTATACGTTATACGTTATACGTTATACGTTATACGTTGTACGTTATACGTTATACGTTATACGTTATACGTTATACGTTATACGTTATACGTTATACGTTATACGTTATACGTTATACGTTATACGTTATACGTTATACGTTATACGTTATACGTTATACGTTATACGTTATACGTTATACGTTATACGTTATACGTTATACGTTATACGTTATACGTTATACGTTATACGTTATACGTTATACGTTATGCGTTATACGTTATACGTTATACGTTATACGTTATACGTTATACGTTATACGTTATACGTTATACGTTATGCGTTATACGTTATACGTTATACGTTATACGTTATACGTTATACGTTATACGTTATACGTTATACGTTATACGTTATACGTTATACGTTATACGTTATACGTTATACGTTATACGTTATACGTTATACGTTATACGTTATACGTTATACGTTATACGTTATACGTTATACGTTATACGTTATGCGTTATACGTTTTACGATATACGTTATACGTTATAAGTTATACGTTATAAGTTATACGCTATACGTTATACGTTACAGGATATACGTTATACGTTATACGTTATAGGTCATACCTTATACGTGACACGTCATACGTTATATGTTATACGTTATACGTTATACGTTATACGTTATACGGTAGACGTTATACGTTATACGTTAGACGTTATACGTTATACGTTATACGTTCTACGTTCTACGTTATACGTTTTACGTTATACGTTATACGTTATACGTTATACGTTATACGTTATACGTTATACGTCATACGTTATATGTTATACGTTATACGTTATACGTTATACGTTATACGTTTTACGTTATACGTTACATGTTATACGTTATACGTTACACGTTATACGTTGTACGTTATACGTTCTACGTTATACGTCAGACGTTATACGTTATACGTTATACGTTATACGTTATACGTTATACGTTATACGTTATACGTTATACGTTTTACGTTATACGTTATACGTTATACATTATACGTTGTACGTTATACGTTATACGTTATACGTTATACGTTATACGTTATACGTTATACGTTATACGTCATACGTTATACGTTATACGTTATACGTTATACGTTATACGTTATACGTTAAACGTTATACGTTATAGGATATACGTTATGCGTTGCAGGATATACGTTATACGTTATACGATATAGATCATACCTTATACGTGATACGTCATACGTTATATGTTATACGTTATACGTTATACGTTATATGTTATACGTTATACGTTATACGTTATACGGTAGACGTTATACGTTATACGTTAGACGTTATACGTTATACGTTACACATTATACGTTGTACGTTATACGTTATACGTTATACGTTATACGTTATACGTTATACGTTATACGTTATACGTTATACGTTATACGTTATACGTTATACGTTATACGTTATACGTTATACGTTATACGTTATACGTTATACGTTATACGTTATACGTTATACGTTATACGTTATACGTTATACGTTATACGTTATACGTTATGCGTTAGAATTTATACGTTATACGTTATACGTTATACGTTATACGTTATACGTTATACGTTATACGTTATACGTTATACGTTATACGTTATACGTTATACGTTATACGTTATACGTTATACGTTATACGTTATACGTTATACGTTATACGTTATACGTTATACGTTATACGTTATACGTTATACGTTATACGTTATACGTTATACGTTGTACGTTATACGTTATGCGTTATACGTTCTACGTTAGTCGTTATACGTTATACGTTATACGTTATACGTTATACGTTATACGTTATACGTTATACGTTACACGTTATACGCTACGCGTTATGCGTTATAGGATATACGTTATGCGTTACAGGATATACGTTATACGTTATACGTTATAGGTCATACCTTATACGTGATACGTCATACGTTATATGTTATACGTTGTACGTTATACGTTATGGGTTATACGTTAGACGTTATACGTTATACGTTATACGTTATACTTTATACGTTATACGTTATACGTTATACGTTATACGTTATACGTTATACGTTATACGTTATACGTTATACGTTATACGTTATACGTTATACGTTATACGTTATACGTTATACGTTATACGTTATACGTTATACGTTATACGTTATACGTTATACGTTATACGTTATACGTTATACGTTATACCTTATACGTTATACTTTATACGTTATACGTTACAGGATAAACGTTATACGTTATACGTTATAGGTCATACCTTATACGTGACACGTCATACGTTATACGTTATACGTTATACGTTATACGTTATACGTTATACGTTATACGTTATACGTTATACGTTATACGTTATACGTTATACGTTATACGTTATACGTTATACGTTATACGTTATACGTTATACGTTATACGTTATACGTTATACGTTATACGTTATACGTTATACGTTATACGTTCTGCGTTCTACGTTATACGTTTTACGTTATACGTTATACGTTATACATTATACGTTGTACGTTATACGTTATACGTTATACGTTATACGTTATACGTTATACGTTATACGTTATACGTTATACGTTATACGTTATACGTTATACGTTATACGTTATACGTTATACGTTATACGTTATACGTTATACGTTATACGTTATACGTTATACGTTATACGTTATACGTTATACGTTATACGTTATACGTTATACGTTATACGTTATACGTTATACGTTATACGTTATACGTTATACGTTATGCGTTAGAATTTATACGTTATACGTTATACGTTATACGTTATACGTTATACGTTATACGTTATACGTTATACGTTATACGTTATACGTTATACGTTATACGTTATACGTTATACGTTATACGTTATACGTTATACGTTATACGCTACGCGTTATGCGTTATAGGATATACGTTATGCGTTACAGGATATACGTTATACGTTATACGTTATATGTCATACCTTATACGTGATACGTCATACGTTATATGTTATACGTTGTACGTTATACGTTATGGGTTATACGTTAGACGTTATACGTTATACGTTATACGTTATACTTTATACGTTATACGTTATACGTTATACGTTATACGTTATACGTTATACGTTATACGTTATACGTTATACGTTATACGTTATACGTTATACGTTATACGTTATACGTTATACGTTATACGTTATACGTTATACGTTATACGTTATACGTTATACGTTATACGTTATACGTTATACGTTATACGTTATACGTTATACGTTATACGTTATACGTTATACGTTATACGTTATACGTTATACGTTATACGTTATACGTTATACGTTATGCGTTAGAATTTATACGTTATACGTTATACGTTATACGTTATACGTTATACGTTATACGTTATACGTTATACGTTATACGTTATACGTTATACGTTATACGTTCTACGTTATACGTTTTACGTTATACGTTCTACGTTATACGTTCTACGTTATACGTTATACGTTATACGTTATACGTTATACGTTATACGTTATACCTTATACGTTATACGTTATACGTTATACGTTATACGTTATACGTTATACGTTATACGTTATACGTTATACGTTATACGTTATACGTTATACGTTATACGTTATACGTTATACGTTACACGTTATACGTTATACGTTATACGTTATACGTTATACGTTATACGTTACACGTTATACGCTACGCGTTATGCGTTATAGGATATACGTTATGCGTTACAGGATATACGTTATACGTTATACGTTATAGGTCATACCTTATACGTGATACGTCATACGTTATACGTTATACGTTATACGTTATACGTTATACGTTATACGTTATACGTTATACGTTGTACGTTATACGTTATGCGTTATACGTTCTACGTTAGTCGTTATACGTTATACGTTATACGTTATACGTTATACGTTATACGTTATACGTTATACGTTATACGTTATACGTTATACGTTATACGTTATACGTTATACGTTATACGTTATACGTTATACGTTATACGTTATACGTTATACGTTATACGTTATACGTTATACGTTATACGTTATACGTTATACGTTATACGTTATACGTTATACGTTATACGTTATACGTTATACGTTATACGTTGTACGTTATACGTTATGCGTTATACGTTCTACGTTAGTCGTTATACGTTATACGTTATGCGATATACGTTATACGTTATACGTTATACGTTATACGTTATACGTTATACGTTATACGTTATACGTTATACGTTATACGTTATACGTTATACGTTATACGTTATACGTTATACGTTATACGTTATACGTTATACGTTATACGTTATACGATATACGTTATACGTTATACGTTATACGTTATACGTTATACGTTATACGTTATACGTTATACGTTATACGTTATACGTTATACGTTATACGTTATACGTTATACGTTATACGTTATACGTTATACGTTATACGTTATACATTGTACGTTATACGTTATGCGTTATACGTTCTACGTCAGTCGTTATACGTTATACGTTATTCGTTATACGTTATACGTTATACGTTATACGTTATACGTTATACGTTATACGTTATACGTTATACGTTATACGTTATACGTTATACGTTATACGTTATACGTTATACGTTATACGTTATACGTTATACGTTATACGTTATACGTTATACATTATACGTTATACGTTATGCGTTAGAATTTATACGTTACACGTTATACGTTATACGTTATACGTTATGCGTTATACGTTATACGTTATACGTTATACGTTATACGTTATACGTTATACGTTATACGTTATACGTTATACGTTATACGTTCTACGTTAGTCGTTATACGTTATACGTTATACGTTATACATTATACGTTATACGTTATACGTTATACGTTATACGTTATACGTTATACGTTATACGTTATACGTTATACGTTATACGTTATACGTTATACGTTATACGTTATACGTTATACGTCATACGTTATATGTTATACGTTATACGTTATACGTTATACGTTATACGTTAGACGTTATACGTTATACATTATACGTTATACGTTATACGTTCTACGTTATACGTTTCACGTTATACGTTATACGTTATACGTTATAGGTCATACCTTATACGTGATACGTCATACGTTATATGTTATACGTTATACGTTATACGTTATGCGTTATACGTTATACGTTATACGTTAAACGTTATACGTTACACGTTATACGTTATACGTTATACGTTATACGTTATACGTTATACGTTATACGTTATACGTTATACGTTATACGTTATACGTTATAGGTTATACGTTATACGTTATACGTTATACGTTATACGTTATACGTTATACGTTATACGTTATACGTTATACGCTACGCGTTATGCGTTATAGGATATACGTTATGCGTTACAGGATATACGTTATACGTTATACATTATAGGTCATACCTTATACGTGATACGTCATACGTTATATGTTATACGTTGTACGTTATACGTTATGGGTTATACGTTAGACGTTATACGTTATACGTTATACTTTATACGTTATACGTTATACGTTATACGTTATACGTTATACGTTATACGTTATACGTTATACGTTATACGTTATACGTTATACGTTATACGTTATACGTTATACGTTATTCGTTATACGTTATACGTTATACGTTATACGTTATACGTTATACGTTATACGTTATACGTTATACGTTATACTTTATACGTTATACGTTACAGGATAAACGTTATACGTTATACGTTATAGGTCATACCTTATACGTGACACGTCATACGTTATACGTTATACGTTATACGTTATACGTTATACGTTATACGTTATACGTTATACGTTATACGTTATACGTTATACGTTATACGTTATACGTTATACGTTATACGTTATACGTTATACGTTATACGTTATACGTTATACGTTATACGTTATACGGTTATACGTTATACGTATACGTGATACGTTATACGTTATACGTTATACGTTAGCTTATACGTTATACGTTATACGTTATACTTATTACGTTATACGTTATACGTTATACGTTATACGTTATACGTTATACGTTTATTACGTTATACGTTATACGTTATACGGTTATGCGTTAGAATTTTAAGTACGTTATACGTTATACGTTATACGTTATACGTTATACGTTATACGTTATACGTTATACGTTATACGTTATACGTTATACGTTATACGTTATTACGTATACGTTATACTTATACGTTATACGTTATACGTTATACGTTATACGTTATACGTTATACGTTATGCGTTATACGTTATACGTTATACGTTATCGTTATACGTTATACGTTATACGTTATACGTTATACGTTATACGTTATACGTTATACGTTATACGTTATTACGTTACTTATACTTACGTTATACGTTATACGTATACGTTTACGTTATACGTTATACGTTATACGTTATACGTTATACGTTGTACGTTATACGTTGTACGTTAACGTTATACGTTATACGTTATACGTTATACGTTATACGGTATACGTTATACGTTATACGTTATACGTTTATACGTTATGCGTTATACGTTTTACGATATACGTTATACGTTATAAGTTATACGTTATAAGTTATACGTTATACGTTATACGTTATACGTTCTACGTTATACGTTATACGTTATACGTATACGTTATGCGTCATACGTTATACGTTATACGTTATACGTTAATACGTTATACGTTATACGTTATACGTTATACGTTATGCGTTATACGTTAGACGTTATACGTTATACGTTATACGTTATACGTTATACGTTACACGTTATACGTTATACGTTATACGTTATACGGTATACGTTACGTTATACGTTTATACGTTATACGTTATACGTTTATACGTTATACGTTATACGTTATACGTTATACGTTATACGTTATACGTTATACGTTATACGTTATACGTTATACGTTTACGTTTAGTACGTTTAAACGTTAAACCGTTATACGTTATACGTTACGTTAGACTTATACGTTATACGTTATACGTTATACGTTATACGTTATACGTTATACGTTATACGTTATACGTTACACGTTATACGTTATACGTTATACGTTAGTTACGTTATACGTTTACACGTTATACGCTATGCGTTATGCGTTATAGGAGATATACGTTATGCGTTACAGGATATACGTTTATACGTTATACGGTATAGGTCATACCTTATACGTGATACGTCATACGTTATACGTTATACGTTATACGTTATACGTTATACGGTTATACGTTTTACGTTATACGTGTACGTTATAACGTTTATGCGTTATACGTTCTACGTTAGTCGTTATACGTTATACGTTATACGTTATACGTTTATACGTTATACGTTATACGTTTATACGTTATACGTTATACGTTATACGTTATACGTTATACGTTATACGTTATACGTTATACGTTATACGTTATACGTATACGTTATACGTTATACGTTATACGTTATACGTTATACGTTATACGTTATACGTTAGTACGTTATACGTTATACGTTGTACGTTATCGTATGCGTTATACGTTTCTACGTTAGTCGTTATACGTTATACGTTATGCGTTATACGTTTTACGTTATACGTTATACGTTATACGTTATACGTTATACGTTATACGTTATACGTTATACGTATACGTTATACGTTATCGTTATACGTTATACGTTATACGTTATACGTTATACGTTATACGTTATACGTTAGACGTTATACGTATACATTATACGTTATACGGTATACGTTCTACGTTATACGTTATACGTTATACGTTCACGTTATACGCTACGCGTTATGCGTTATAGGATATACGTTATGCGTTACAGGGATATACGTTATACGTTATACGTTATAGGTCATACCTTATACGTGATACGTCATACGTTATACGTTATACGTTATACGTTATACGTTATACGTTGTACGTTATACGTTATGCGTTATACGTTTCTACGTTAGTCGTTATACGTTATACGTTATGCGATATACGTTATACGTTATACGTTATACGTTATACGTTATACGTTATACGTTATACGTTATACGTTATACGTTATACGTTATACGTTATACGTTATACGTTTATACGTTATACGTTTCGTTATACGTTATACGTTTACGGGATACGTTATACGTTATACGTTATACGTTATACGTTATACGTTATACGTTATACGTTTATACGTTATACGTTATACGTTATACGTTTATACGTTATACGTTTATACGTTATACGTTATACGTTTATACGTTATACGTTATACATTGTACGTTATACGTTATGCGTTATACGTTCTACGTCAGTCGTTTATACGTATACGTTATTCGTTATACGTTATACGTTATACGTTATACGTTATACGTTATACGTTATACGTTATACGTTATACGTTATACGTTATACGTTATACGTTATACGTTATACGTTATACGTTATACGTTATACGTTATACGTTATACGTTATACGTTATACATTATACGTTATACGTTATGCGTTAGAATTTATACGTTACACGTTATACGTTATACGTTATACGTTATGCGTTATACGTTATACGTTATACGTTATACGTTATACGTTATACGTTATACGTTATACGTTATACGTTATACGTTATACGTTCTACGTTAGTCGTTATACGTTATACGTTATACGTTATACATTATACGTTATACGTTATACGTTATACGTTATACGTTATACGTTATACGTTATACGTTATACGTTATACGTTATACGTTATACGTTATACGTTATACGTTATACGTTATACGTCATACGTTATATGTTATACGTTATACGTTATACGTTATACGTTATACGTTAGACGTTATACGTTATACATTATACGTTATACGTTATACGTTCTACGTTATACGTTTCACGTTATACGTTATACGTTATACGTTATAGGTCATACCTTATACGTGATACGTCATACGTTATATGTTATACGTTATACGTTTTACGTATGCGTTATACGTTATTACGTTATACGTTAAACGTTATACGTTACACGTATACGTATACGTTATACGTTATACGTATACGTTACGTTATACGTTATACGGTTATACGTTATACGTTATACGTTATAGGTTATACGTTATACGTTATACGTTATACGTTATACGTTATACGTTTATACGTTATACGTTATACGTTATACGCTACGCGTTATGCGTTATAGGATATACGTTATGCGTTACAGATATTCTCTATACGTTATCATTATAGGTCATACCTTATACGTGATACGTCATACGTTATATGTTATACGTTGTACGTTATACGTTATGGGTTATACGTTAGACGTTATACGTTATACGTATACTTTATACGTATACGTTATACGTTATACGTTATACGTTATAGGTTATACGTATACGTTATACGTTATACGTTATACGTTATACGTATACGTTATACGTTATACGTTATTCGTTATACGTTATACGTTATACGTTATACGTTATACGTTATACGTTATACGTTATACTTTATACGTTATACGTTGCAGGATAAACGTTATACGTTATACGTTATAGGTCATACCTTATACGTGACAAGTCATACGTTATACGTTATACGTTATACGTATACGTTATACGTTATACGTTATACGTTATACGTTATACGTTATACGTTATACGTTATACGTTATACGTTATACGTTATACGTTTATACGTTTATACGTTTATACGTTATACGTTATACGTTATACGTTATACGTTATACGTTATACGTTATACGTTATACGTTAACGTTATACGTTATACGTTATACGTTATACGTTATACGTTATACGTTATACGTTATACGTTATACGTTATACGTTATACGTTATACGTTATACGTTATACGTTATACGTTATACGTTATACGTTATACGTTATACGTTATACGTTCATACGTTTATACGTTATGCGTTAGAATTTATACGTTATACGTTATACGGTTATACGTTATACGTTATACGTTATACGTTATACGTTATACGTTATACGTATACGTTATACGTTATACGTTATACGTTATACGTTATACGTTATACGTTATACGTTATACGGTTTATACGTTATACGTTATACGTTATACGTTATACGTTATACGTTATGCGTTATACGTTATACGTTATACGTTATCGTTATACGTTATACGTTATACGTTATACGTTTATACGTTATACGTTATACGTTATACGTTATACGTTATACGTTATACGTTATACGTTATACGTTAACGTTATACGTTATACGTTATACGTTATACGTTATACGTTATACGTTATACGTTATACGTTATACGTTGTACGTTATACGTTGTACGTTATACGTTATACGTTATACGTTATACGTTATACGTTATACGTTATACGTTATACGTTATACGTTATACGTTATACGTTATGCGTTATACGTTATACGATATACGTTATACGTTATAAGTATACGTTATAAGTTATACGGTTATACGTTATACGTTATACGTTCTACGTTATACGTTATACGTTATACGTTATACGTTATGCGTCATACGTTATACGTTATACGGTTTATACGTTATACGTTATACGTTATACGTTATACGTTATACGTTATGCGTTATACGTTAGACGTTATACGTTATACGTTATACGTTATACGTTTATACGTTACACGTTATACGTTATACGTTATTACGTTATACGGTATACGTTATACGTTATACGTTACTCGTTATACGGTTAAGTACGTTATACGTTATACGTATACGTTATACGTTATACGTTATACGTTATAACGTTATACTTTATACGTTATACGTTATACGTTATACGTTATACGTTAAACGTTATACGTTATACGTTGTTAACGTATTACGTTATACGTTATACGATATACGTTATACGTTATACGTTATACGTTTACTTATACGTTATACGTTACACGTTATACGTTATACGTTATACGTTATACGTTATACGTTATACGTTACACGTTATACGCTATGCGTTATGCGTTATAGGATATACGTTATGCGTTACAGGATATACGTTATACGTTTATACGTTATAGGTCATACCTTATACGTGATACGTCATACGTTATACGTTATACGTTATACGTTATACGTTATACGTTATACGTTATACGTTATACGTTGTACGTTATACGTTATGCGTTATACGTTCTACGTTAGTCGTTATACGTTATACGTTATACGTTATACGTTTATACGTTATACGTTATACGTTATACGTTATACGTTATACGTTATACGTTATACGTTATACGTTATACGTTATACGTTATACGTTATACGTTATACGTTATACGTTATACGTTATACGTTATACGTTATACGTTATACGTTATACGTTATACGTTATACGTTTATACGTTATACGTTGTACGTTATACGTTATGCGGTTATACGTTCTACGTTAGTCGTTATACGTTATACGTTATGCTTTATACGTTATACGTTATACGTTATACGTTATACGTTATACGTTACACGTTATACGTTATACGTTATACGTTATACGTTATACGTTATACGTTATACGTATACGTTATACGTTATACGTTATACGTTATACGTTAGACGTATACGTTTATACATTATACGTTATACGTTATACGTTTCTACGTTATACGTTATACGTTATACGTTATACGTTATACGTTATACGTTATACGTTATACGTTATACGTTATACGTTATACGTTATACGTTATACGTTTATACGTTATACGTTATACGTTATACGTTATACGTTTAACGTTATACGTTTATACGTTATACGTTATACGTTATACGTTATACGTTATACGTATACGTTATACGTTATACGTTATACGTTCTACGTTATACGTTTTTACGTTATACGTTATACGTTATACGGTTGTACGTTATACGTATGCGTTATACGTTCTACGTTATTCGTTATACGTTATACGTTATACGTTATACCTTGTACGTTATACGTTATACGTTATACGTTATACGTTATACGTTATACGTTATACGTTATACGTTATACGTTATACGTTATACGTTGTACGTTATACGTTATGCGTTATACGTTCTACGTTATTCGTTATACGTTTAACGTTATACGTTATACGTTATACGTTATACGTAATACGTTATACGTTATGCGTTATACGTTTTACGATATACGTTATACGTTATAATTTATACGTTATAAGTTATACGCTATACGTTAACGTTACAGATATACGTTATACGTTATACGTTATAGGTCATACCTATACGTGACACGTCATACGTTATATGTATACGCTATACGTTATACGTTATACGTTATACGGTAGACGTTTTACGTATACGTTAGACGTTATACGTTATACGTTATACGTTCTACGTTCTACGTTATACGTTTTACGTTATACGTTATACGTTATACATTATACGTTGTACGTTATACGTTATACGTTAATACGTTATACGTGATACGTTACACGTTATACGCTACGCGTTATGCGTTATAGGATATACGTTATGCGTTACAGGATATACGTTATACGTTATACGTTATAGGTCATACCTTATACGTGATACGTCATACGTTATACGTTATACGTTATACGTTTATACGTCTATACGTTATACGTTATACGTTATACGTTGTCGTTATACGTTATGCGTTAACGTTCTACGTTAGTCGTTTATACGTTATACGTTATACGTTATACGTTATACGTTATACGTTATACGTTATACGTTATACGTTATACGTTATCGTTATACGTTTATACGTTATACGTATACGTTATACGTTATACGTTATACGTTATACGTTATACGTTATACGTTATACGTTATACGTTATAGCTTATACGTTATACGTTATACGTTATACGGTTGTACGTTATACGTTATGCGTTATACGTTCTACGTTAGTCGTTTATACGTTATACGTTATGCGTTATACGTTATACGTTATACGTTATACGTTATATGTTATACGTTATACGTTATACGTTATACGTTATACGTTATACGTTATACGTTATACGTTATACCGTTATACGTTATACGTTATACGTTATACGTTATACGTTATACGTTATACGATATACGTTATACGTTATACGTTATACGTTATACGTTATACGTTATACGTTATACGTTATACGTTATACGTTATACGTTATACGTTATACGTTATACGTTATACGTTATACGTTATACGTTATACATTGTACGTTATAACGGTTATGCGTTATACGTCTACGTCAGTCGTTTATACGTTATACGTTATCGTTATACGTTATACTTATAACGTTATACGTTATACGTTATACGTTAACGTTATACGTTATACGTTATACGTTATACGTTATACGTTATACGTTATACGGTTATACGTTATACGTTATACGTTTATACGTTATACGTTATACGTTTACGTTATACGTTATACGTTATACGTTATACGTTATACGTTATACGTTTTATGCGTTAGAATTTATACGTTACACGTTTATTACGTTTATACTTTTAATACGTTTATACGTTATACGTTATACGTTATACGTTATACGTTATACGTTATACGTTATACGTATACGTTATACGTTATACTTTATACGTTATACGTTATACGTTATACGTTATACGTTATACGTTATACGTTATACGTAAGTTATGTTTATACGTTATACGTTATACGTTATACGTTATACGTTAGACGTTATACGTTATACATTATACGTTATTACGTTATACGTTCTACGTTATACGTTTCACGTTATACGTTATACGTTATACGTTATAGGTCATAACTATACGTGATACGTCATACGTTATATGTTGTACGTTATACGTTATACGTTTATTGCGTTATACGTTATACGTTATACGTTAAACGTTATACGTTATACGTTATACGTTATACGTTATACGTTTATACGTTTATACGTTATACGTTATACGTTTATACGTTATACGTTATACGTTATACGTTATAGGTTATACGTTATACGTTATACGTTATACGTTATACGTTATACGTTATACGTTATACGTTATACGTTATTACGCTACGCGTTATGCGTTTATAGGATATACGTTTTGCGTTACAGGATATACGGTATACGTTTATACATTATAGGGTCATACCTTATACGTGATACGTCATACGTTATATGTTATACGTTGTACGTTATACGTTATGGGTTATACGTTAGACGTTATACGTATACGTTATACTTTATACGTTATACGTTATACGTTATACGTTATACGTATACGTTATACGTTATACGTTATACGTTATACGTTATACGTTATACGTTATACGTTATACGTTATACGTTATACGTTATACGTTATACGTTATACGTTATACGTTATACGTTATACTTTATACGTTATACGTTACAGATAAACGTTATACGTTATACGTTAAAGGTCATACCTTATACGTGACACGTCATACGTTATACGTTATACGTTATATACGTTATAGTAACGTTATACGTTATACGTATACTAAACGTTTATACGTTATACGTTATACGTATACGTTATACTTATACGTTATACGTTATACGTATACGTTTCTGCGTTCTACGTTATACGTTTTACGGTATACGTTATACGTTATACATTATACGTTGTACGTTATACGTTATACGTTATACGTTATACATTATACGTTGTACGTTATACGTTGTACGTTATACGTTATACGTTATACGTTATATGTTATACGTTATACGTTATACGTTATACGTTATACGTTATACGTTATACGTTAGACGTTATACGTTATACATTATACGGTTATACGTTATACGTTCTACGTTATACGTTTCACGTTATACGTTATACGTTATACGTTAAAGGTCATACCTTATACGTGATACGTCATACGTTATATGTTATACGTTATACGTTATACGTTATACGTTATACGTTATACGTTATACGTTATACGTTATACGTTATACGTTAATACGTTATACGTTTATACGTTATACGTTATACGTTATACGTTTATACGTTATACGTTATACGTTATACGTTATACGTTATACGTTATACGTTATACGTTTAACGTTATACGTTATACGTATACGTTATACGTTATACGTTATACGTTATACGTTATACGTATACGTTATACGTTATACGTTATACGTTATACGTTATACGTTATACGTTATACGTTATACGTTATACGTTAGACGTTATACGTTATACGTTATACGTTTCTACGTTCTACGTTATACGTTTTACGTTATACGTTATACGTTATACATTATACGTGTACGTTATACGTTATACGTTATACGTTATACGTGATACGTTACACGTTATACTGCTACGCGTTATGCGTTATAGGATATACGTTATGCGTTACAGGATATACGTTATACGTTATACGTTATAGGTCATACCTTATACGTGATACGTCATACGTTATACGTTATACGTATACGTTATACGTTATACGTTATACGTTATACGTTATACGTTGTACGTTTATACGTTTATGCGTTATACGTTCTACGTTAGTCGTTATACGTTATACGTTATACGTTATACGTTATACGTTATACCGTTATACGTTATACGTTATACGTTATACGTTATACGTTATACGTTTATACGTTATTACGTTATACGTTAACGTTATACGTTATAGCGTTATACGTTATACGTTATACGTTATACTTTATACGTTATACGTTATACGTTAGTTATACGTTATGCGTTATACGTTCTACGTTAGTCGTTATACGTTATACGTTATGCGTTATACGTTATACGTTATACGTTATACGTTATACGTTATACGTTATACGTATACGGTTATACGTTATACGGTTATACGTTATACGTTATACGTTATACGTTATACGTTATACGTTATACGTTATACGTTATACGATATACGTTATACGTTATACGTTATACGTTATACGTTATACGTTATACGTTATACGTTATACGTTATACGTTATTACGTTATACGTTATACGTTATACGTTATACGTTATACGTTATACGTTATACATTGTACGTTATACGTATGCGTTATACTTCTACGTCAGTCGTTATACGTTATACGTTATTCGTTATACGTTATACGTTATACGTTATACGTTATACGTTATACGTTATACGTTATACGTTATACGTTATACGTTATACGTTATACGTTATACGTTATACGTTATACGTTATACGTTATACGTTATACGTTATACGTTATACGTTATACGTTATACGTTATACGTTATACGTTATACGTTATACGTTATGCGTTAGAATTTATACGTTACACGTTATACGTTATACGTTATACGTTATGCGTTTTACGTTATACGTTATGCGTTATACGTTATACGTTATACGTTATACGTTATACATTATACGTTATACGTTATACGTTATACGTTTATACGTTATACGTTATACGTTATACGTTATACGTTATACGTTATACGTTATACGTTATAGGTTATACGTTATACGTTATACGTTATACGTTATACGTTATACGTTATACGTTATACGTTATACGTTATACGCTACGCGTTATGCGTTATAGATATACGTTATGCGTTACAGGATATACGTTATACGTTATACATTATAGGTCATACCTTATCGTGATACGTCATACGTTATATGTTATACGTTGTACGTTTATACGTATGGGTTATACGTTATAGACGTTATACGTTATACGTTATACTTATACGTTATACGTTATACGTAAACGTTATACGTTATACGTTATACGTTATACGTTATACGTTATACGTTATACGTTATACGTTATACGTTATACGTTATACGTTTATACTTTATACGTTATACGTTACAGGATAAACGTTATACGTTATACGTTATAGGTCATACCTTATACGTGACACGTCATACGTTATACGTATACGTTTTATACGTTATAACGTTTACGTTATAC